>NW_022203847.1:0-1738 GCF_009176525.2 Contarinia nasturtii | reverse complement strand
AGAAAATAATGATTCATTATTAATGAAACAGAAAAAATTCTCCACAATGTGAAAATACGAAGTTACGTATATATTATGACAGCTGTGGTTACGTATACGTCGACATTAATAATCTGTCAAAACCGTAAACACATTATTTTCATAACGCAATTTTGCGAGAGTTCCTATTAGTTGAAAAAAATTAAATTTTTGTGTGCAAACTGTAAGTTATTTTGTGATTTTATTGTGTTTAGATTGAATACGATTTCATAAATTGTTGAAAAGTGATTTTACAGTAACAAGAAATGTAAAGCAGAGAGAAAAAAACCAATAAATGAGTTTAGAACGTTTAGAATCATATGCACATTTTCGTGATATTCTAACCTCAATCGCTCTTCACTCTCAGTTTAACATTTTTTATATCAACAATTATTTTATAATTTAAACAGGAAACGCAAAATGGTTTGGTGCGATATATGCCAGCAGAATATTTCGGGAAACATTTACAAGCACAAAAGAGTTGAGCACAGTTGGGATCGAGGTGGTATTAAATTGATTAAACAGGAAGATAAAACTCTGATCGAAGCTATACAAAACGAAAAAACATTCGTTGGACCTTCGCTGTTA
Source organism: Contarinia nasturtii (assembly GCF_009176525.2). Lineage (NCBI taxonomy): Eukaryota > Metazoa > Arthropoda > Insecta > Diptera > Cecidomyiidae > Contarinia > Contarinia nasturtii. The sequence goes on along the minus strand of NW_022203847.1, from coordinate 1,132 downwards.
TATTTGAAACGTCTCGCAAATTATGCGGTAACACAAAATTTTCAAGCCACATTTTTTGGAGTCGACTCCAAGCAATGCCAAGCGAAGATAATTCTAATGTCAGCAACGCTAAACAGCGAAAAATTCAGTAGATATTTCAATGGTTGTCCGATTATCGATGTGCCTGGACGTACTTTTGATGTTCAAACTATGCATCTCGAAGAAGTATTAAAGATGGTAACTATTAAATGACATACTAGATATTACATATCGGTTGCCTTATAAAGCACAAAGATTAAATCGTTGCTTAGAAAAACGCATCTTTACGTAAAATATTAATTTATTGTTTATTATTTCATTCTATAGAAGACATGCCGCGATCATATCGCTTAATGTGCGACAGTCGCCTGGATTCTTATATTTTGCGAAAAGATTGTGAATCATTTGAAAACGTTTTTTCTCTCATTGAAGGCGACTACATGCTAGCCAATTATGTTCATCGTACAAAGCAACGCACCGTGTTGGGAATTGCTGCGGAAAATGGTTCACTGAATATGATGTTAAAGCTTTTGGCTTTTGGTGAAAGTGCGACCTTTAAAGATCCATTTGGTAAAAGCGCAATTGATTATGCGAAAGAAAATAAACAAGAGGAATGTTGTGAGGGTTGTGAGCTCTTAATGTGTTATGAACGTGTGACATCCACCACAACATGGAAAAATTACGTGGAAATTGGAAGAGCGTATCGATCAACACAAGGCACACAAAATATTATTGATCACAACTTACTTTTTCATGTCATTGATCATATCCATGAAAATACGTCAAAAAATGGCGCTATTCTTGTATTTTTGCCCAGCTACGACGATATATGCGAACAACATGAAAAGTTAGTAAGCGTACATGGATTACAGGATTGGGGTTATAAGATTTTTGCGCTGCATAGCGAACTAAATGATGAAAACAATGAGGGTCATGCTCATGTCTTTGATCGCATGGAAAATGGCGTTCGAAAAATAATATTATCTACAAATATTGCAGAAACAGCACTTACAATAGATGATGTCGTCTACGTTATTGATGCCGGAAAAGCAAAATCGCTGTTTTATGACGCGGAAACCAAATCGACCATTCTCGAATTAAAGTCTATTTCACA
>NW_022203846.1:0-1035 GCF_009176525.2 Contarinia nasturtii | reverse complement strand
TATTTTTGGGAAGCCGTTTTTGAGTTTTTCATCGATCGGACATTTCGATCGCAATATTAACATTTTGTATGCGTATATGAACTAACGCGTCACTGAAAATTTATATCAGAACATTTCCAGATTTACAGTTTTGCGTCATAGTGGGAACTTCGAAAGAAGTGTTTTGTACTTATTGTTTATTTCCAGGAGATTTTTTTAACATAAGTTATTGTATAAAATCGGCCACCAATAATGAACCAAAGAATAATTATATAACACTAAAGTTTACTGTACTGCGAATTACATTTTGAAAAAGAGAAAGGTTTTCCCTTTATTAAAAAAATTACTCAGATTATGATTAAAAAGCAGTGAATAGATTGAGCTACAACTATATCAGTGCTATTTTCAGAGCTCCTATTCATAGGCGATATTTGCGACTTTATGATACAATTCCGAACGGATTGTTCAAAATGTAAATAGAACAATAGACTTATTGATTTTAGTATTTTTTTGCATAAACAAATCAATAAGTCTATTGTCCGGAATTGTATCATAAAATCGCTGTCCGTATGCGTTTTTCACCTATGAATAGGAGCTGTGAAAATAGCACTGCTATAGCTGTAGCCCAATCTATTCACTGTTAAAAAGTATCGTGAAATATGAAAATTGTGAGACAAAGACAAACTTCTTCAACTTTTCCGCACACATAGTTTAAGGTGAAAAGTATTGTAATCGGTCAAAATTTTGAAAACTTCAGAAACATGTTTTCTGGACGTTTCTGAACTCAGAGAACCCGAATCAGACCGTTTTGAGCATGGTTTTTGTTAATCTGTACGTTGTACGTCGTACGTCGTACGCAAAATTTGTTAGCAAGATTGCGCTCATCGTAAAAACTTAATTCAAAATCTGACTTAACAGGATGATTGGGGGTCCCGAGGAATAGAAATCATTAGCTTTTGAGCGACTTTGGTTGATGGAAAAAAATGTCATGCCTGTAGTGATACCTATGTAAAAGAGTCCAATTTTCGTCCAAAAGTCATACTTAATGTAGACTTA
>NW_022203845.1:0-3182 GCF_009176525.2 Contarinia nasturtii | reverse complement strand
GAATCTGATAGACAATGATCCAAAGAAATTTTTCAGACATGTGAATTACAAAAAAGGGAAAAGTGATGATCTGCCTCATGAAATGTCTTATCTGGATATGAGGGCAGAAGACCAGTCTACGATCGCTGGTTTCTTTGCAAAGCATTTTGCTTCAGCCTACAGCTCTTTGAAGGGAAATCTACAATTGGATAGCTCGGAGTTTGAAAATATTAGCAATTTTCATCCAAATCACTTGAAACTTCTCCAGTCGTTAGTTTATGGTCGAAAATTATGACCTCAGTTTATTGAGTCGATGTGGTTGTTTGAAGTTGTGTTTAAATTAATCAAAAGTGCTATTTTTCAAGAAATTCACATAATGACCGATAGAGGAATTGGGCTCGACTTAACGTGGAGATATCATTGTGAAACTTTGCACACGTAGTATTCACAACAAATAGAAAAGATCCACAATGCGAATCAAGTTGAATTTCATAAAAGTTGTTTTCGCGGCCACTCTAATATGCACAGAGGCGTATGTTTCCATGCCATGTTGTAACATTCGTAGGCGATGATGAAAGAGTGTTATTTGAATTTTTAAAACAATAAATATGAACCAAATTATTAATTATTAATTGACTCCGAATAAAATTATTCGTTTGCATATAAGAAGCTCCATTTTTTTATTAAATTCCAGAATATTGAAGGAAATGAAAACTATAACAACGATGAAAATGTATCAAGTTATATGGATCCATTAGCATCCCAAGAAAAGGTATTTCATTTTTAAACGATTAAAAAAATATTTATTGAACAGATTTTTTATTTTTGAAGTCTTATTTGGATCAATTTGCAGATAACAGTAAAAGCCTTGTACGATTACAAAGCACAAAATGACGATGAATTGTCTTTTTGTAAACATTCAATAATAACAAATGTTCGAAAAAAAGAACTTGATCTATGGTGGACTGGAGACTACGGTGGAAAAAGACAGCATTATTTTCCAGCGAACTACGTCCAGGAAATCGAAAAAAGTTTTGATAATTTGAGCGGAACAATATTAGCTGTCGAAAATGCAGCAGGTATTTTAGGACATTAATCAGTCTGATTTTTTTGAAACATGAATGGGTCAGAATAAAAATCCGACTTGTACGCAGAGTAAAAAAGTAGAAAATAGAGTTTTTTCCACATCAAATTCTTGTTGTATTACAACAATAAAACTATATAAAATAACTCAGTGTTCCACTTTTATAGACTCTGCGTACAGTCGGATTTTTATTCTGAATCATTCACATGAAAAGAACCTTTAAATATCGAAATTAACATAATTATTAATAACAACATTAATAAATTTATTACTAATAATAATACTAATAAATTTGTTATTAATAATAAATCTAGCTGCAAAGACATTTGATGTGCATGGTGCTGTTGTCAACGTTATCTACGACGGTAATAATTCATTCTTTAGAATAGTGGCTATCACTCTTTCGACAATTTTTCCATTATTTCAGTTACTTTCTATTATTACTCTGTAAATAGAAATAAACTCAATAGTAGTAATATGAAACTAAATAGCAAATTAGTACGGAAAATTCTAGTATCAAGTACAGCGTTACTTACAATAGTAGCTAATGTAGGACGTTTGTATCCCACACAAAACCCAGGGCTTCCGGTCAAGAGCTTCGCGCTTGATCCAAATTGGAACGCAATGTTCGTTGTGTTGTTTGTTGATTCTGAAATCCACCGGATCCAGACCGTGGTCGAGCTGTCAAAATCACAAATATCATTAGTTGTCCCTACCGGAATTTGCTGTCAAGCAAGCTATATATTGATTATTGTATTACATGTTGTTTGATATTTATTTATTTAGAAATATAAAAAGAGAATGTGAGTGTGAACAAAAAACATAAAAAATTAATAGCGTGACGAATTATGTAATAAAATAAATATTATAATTCAATTACTCAGCGGCATACACTATACCGCTGCAAAGCAGTACCAATATATACAAACACACTCGCTTTAGATAACATTTCTCTTTTTTACACCTAACTAGGGGCAAATCACGAAAACAAATGCATCATTTTTGAATAAATATGCTGTGCTTTCAATGAATGCAGCAAATGTATCGCAAATTCAACAAATGTTGAGCAAATATACAAATGTATCACAAATGCGGCATTGTTGGCTTCTAGATAGCTTGTTGGAAATGGCTTAAATAAAATTGAACTAATTAACTTCAAGTCGCTTCAAGTATAAAATATTTAGAATTTTAATATTATCAACTTTTTTTTTCATTTTGTTGTCCGAAATATTAAAATTATGCTGAAATAAATATAATATTACTAACTTAACCCAACTTTCGCTTTGCAAATGTTGAACGTGGTTGAACGTAATAACTTTAAACTGTCTAGTGGAGATGGTAGTGAATTCGCCGCACAAATAAAAGCTTTTTGACATCGGTCGATTTTTGATATCGGTCTGGTTTTGACGTTTGATGTAAAACAATAACAAATATGAAGCGACAATAGCAAATGAATGAATAACAAACAGGAATAGCGAATAAAGAATAATTTTTTCGAATGTTTTTGTCGACAAAACTCGGGTAATTTTTATGGTTGCTTTGTAATTGTTTTGTGGCAGACCTTGTGTCAGTCTCATTTTCAAAGCATACAGTTACAGAAGAAAAATCGAAAAAAAGTGAACATATGGACACTCGCCCAAATGTCGGACTATTTGTTTGAATTTTCAACTTCAATTTAATATTTAACATTTTTGATTTCATGAAAAAATATCACTTTATACACAATTCGATGCAGAATTTAATTGTGCTTAATTTCACGTTTCTCAAAAGATAGTAATTTCCAAAAATGTATTATTTTTTTTCCATTTTTTCGTCATAACATCGAAAATTCCAAATGTCGGATATTCGTCGTTCAATTCTCGGCTCCCTAATCTCGACATATTTCATGCATTTTCACTACGAAACTTGTAAACTTTAAGTTTTGACAGCCCATGAACGCACTATTTACATTGAGGTAAACAATACAAAATATTGGAGTTAAAGTTATTAGATTGATATATTTTTGCTCCATATTTTATTTTACTTATTTTTCTATAGTAAAGTGGCAAAAATATTTAAAAATATTACGTTATTTCACTGATCTAGAATATTTTTGGTTTGAATTTCACAATGATCCAAA
>NW_022203844.1:0-4811 GCF_009176525.2 Contarinia nasturtii | reverse complement strand
ATAAACGTTTGATGACATTGTCCAACACGAAAATAAATTTCAATTTTGACATACAACTTTTTATTATTATGTTTTTGTTTGTCTTGCAAGAAGAAAATACTTCACTTTTGTTAAACTCAGCATTAACTGACATCAATTGTGTGCTACTGCAGGTCACTTGCTAGTGCAGAATGATTGCGTGAAAAAAATAACATTACAACCATACAGCGTTTCCAGACTGTAAAATGTTCATCAAAAGAAAATCGGTATTAATCGATGATCATAACTACTGAGAACTTCTGGTTTGATCACATCTTTTTTATTTTTTTCCGAGAGTCAAGCGCAATAAACGCTATCTATTAATAACCGGCTAACTACAATGTAAATCAAACGTATCTGTTTCCCCTTTTTAATCCCTCCCCCCTCTCTCGCTATACTTTTACATTGTAGTTAGCCTGTTTTACAAAGATGTCGCCTCTGTGTAAGATGTGTAACGTCACAATGTATTTATATGGATAGCGCTCGACTCTCGTTTTTTTCATACCGATTCTTTTCACATATTACCTCGCAAAAAGAGTTTTTTATTCTGATTTTTTTTTTGTATTCTTTCAATTTGAATTATTAATCGGCTGCAATGGTATTTCCACAACGTTCTCGTTTAGTTTTTTAGAAAATGAGAAAGCAGAACAGCATGAGCATGACTGCGTTTTTTCGTCGTTTTGCTCATTTTCTTCTTTACATTTTTTAGTATTTGATTCTATAAACGATTTATTCAAATTAATAAATTTCTCTGGATCACCAGGGTTCATAAGATCGGAAATGGTTTCCGCAAGGCTATCAAATAAGGGACGCGACTTGGGGTTGATATTCCAACACGACATCATAATATCGTATCTAAAATATGAATTTCTAATTATTTTTATTTGTTGCTTAATTTAAACCATTCGTAACATACATAGATTGTGTGGCATATTGTGGTTTGCTCAATCGGTGTCCGTTTCTTAAATGCATTTCTAGATTGAAAAAATCCGCTTTTACCACAGGATATTTTGGTTCACTTCCCAGTGAAAATAGCTCCCATAGAACGATGCCAAAAGACCAGACATCAGAATGTACACTAGAGTGTTTCCCGTATCAGCAAATAAAAAAATGGTATTTCTTAATTCAAAGAAGGCGAAATTCTATGTTAGTAAATGGCATTCATATAACGAAGCGATTGATTTTAGCACTTCCCGAAACGAAAACATATCTGAAAATATAGTTGATTAGAATTTGAAGTACAATTCTCTTTGCTGTTTGCACGTATATCGACACTGTTCGCTTTGATAGAATATTGTTGCGATTCTTTAGAATTCGATAAATAAACAAAAGAATGTATTTATATTCAACGCATTTTCAGAATAGTGTTGTTCGCTGTGTCAGCTGTTTTTTTGGCCTGTAAAATCATTTTATGATTTGAACCAAGCAGTCCATACAACACATACACATTTATATCCATCGCGATAGGCTAATAATAATAATCATTCCGTTTCTTTTGCTCTTAAGTGTTTACATACAAACTGTGATTCCGTTTATTGGTTCCGTACCATACATTCTTATTCAAACGCTTTATAAACAAAAAATGTGTGCAGTTTAAGAATGCTTTCGACACATAACCATCGGAATGTGGAGAAGTGTGTTGGTTCAAATGAAACGATCGTGTTGAGACTTGTCAGAATCAATGTTTTTTTTTATTTGAATTTGCATCGTCATAATTTCATTGGATTCGATTGATAAAAGTACTAAAACATATTTTTGGATTGTGTCAGTGTATGTTATATTTGTTTCTTGCTTTCAAAGAAGTTTATTTTTCGCTGTTGGCGGTTTTCTATTGGAATCATTGTCAACCGATTGTTTTCAAACGAGATATTTGCGGTGAATTTTGTGTTTGATTTTGTTTAGTTTTGATAATAACAAAACATTCACAAGCTGAAACTGCAAATATTTCGATTCAACTTGGGACCGTGTTGGTGTGGTTTGCATTTATATGTTGCATTCAAAAGAGTTAATATCACTCAATTTGTCGATTTTGAATCACTTCACGCTTAACATTCAATCAGGTAACATCAAGTGTCAGTTTTGTCCCCATATATTCAGTGCTTCCTATTGATTCAATTCATTTACAAAAATTACACAGTGCAGAAAATATATTTGTCATTTTATTTGTGTTCTAAGTTGCGCGTGTGTTTTTTTTTATTTCGTTTTAGTTCAACATGTCAACGACTGGTGAAACTACGGCTGCTACAGCGCCAAGAAAAAAGCGATACAAATTTCAAACGAATGCGCAAAAAGAAAAGGATGCTGATGATGATGTAAACGATAATGGATTGTTCGCGATTAAAATGCGCCTCAACACAATTTTGCGACCAGAGTTCAATCACATTGTCAAACCGTGGATCGAACAGAAAAGCATAATGTCAACGAAAATCACCGTTTTGGCATCATTACTTTTCTTGGATAAAGTGAAATCGGCACAAATGAATCGACAGTGGGAGTTTTTTAAAAACCGAACGTATCCGGCCAAAAAAGGAAAGAAGAAAGGACAGCTCGTTGAAAAGAATCGTGGCGAAGAAGTGATTGAGCAATGTTTCTATGCCGTCTTGCAAAAAAACAAAGAAGGTGAGAATATGGAGCCACATTTCCGTCAGTTTGTCGAAGAGCTCAGTCCAGAAAATAATTTCGCCTGGCCCAAGAACGATTATTTTGGTAATCATTTTAAAACTCTGTGCCAAAATCACACGCGATGCTTGAAAACCGGTCAAACGACACACTGCAAGAAGAAGTTGAAAAATTATCTGCGAATGCGAGCGTGGCAATTCAACGCAGTGTCTACCGGTTGGAAATTCGACAAGAAGGACATTGACAATGCAGTCGATTTGATGATTCGAGGCTACAATGCGATCCGTGACACTCATCAAAATGCAGATTTCAAACGACACAAGCGAACATTACTTACTGGCATGGTTACTGCAATTGTGCGAGAAGTTGGTGGCCCAACCAATGATCACAACATCAAGGATTTTTCAAAAGGCGATTATTGGTTCAAAGCAACTGCAATGTGGCTCGTTATGCAGACAGAAATCGATGAGTGGCACAATTGGGCGCAAGATAACAATGTGAAGATACCAAATATCAAAAATATCTCGGTTGTTCCATTGCCTGATTATCAACGAAAGGCAGTGTTCATGTGCAATGATGTCTTCTATCGAATGCTGGCCGAATCGAAACAACTTCCACAAGTTGATGGTAGACAAGCAACCGAAAGTTACATTCGCCAGAACAAAGAATTCTATTGGAATCAAGTATTCGATTTAACGACCATCAATCGAAAACTGAAGAAAAACAAAGAATTCCATTATACCATCGTCAGCAACGGTGAATCTGTGTCGATTATGTATCGCATGTCAAAGCAATACGAGCAACAGATGCAGAATGATGATATTCTTCGAAAGCAATTCATCGGTGGAAAATTTGCTTACGAACTGGGAATCGATCCAGGCATGAAAACATGGAATGCCACAGTTCGTCGAAATATCGAAACAAAGAAAGAAGTGAGTGTTTAAATTTTTGGCATTATTGAGAAACAGAAAGTGATACAGTTACGTGAATAATTTTTTCTTCACTTTTCCATTTCAGGTCAACATGAAAACGTCCAGTAAGAAGTACCATTGGCTGGCAAAGCAGAAGACGCGCGATGTAAAGGCAAAACGATGGACGAAGCAGTTCACCCAAGAGGAGCAGGACGATCGAAATAATCGACAATTGTATCAGCGAATGCCATCACCACTGGGCATACTCTGGATTGATTACGTTCATCATCGTATCAAAATGCTCAAGAAAGGAATGGCCGTGTATACAACACCGAAATACACGCTGTTGCAGTTTGACAAGTACGTCGAATCGAATCGAACCGTTGATAAACTCACTGGGAATTTGGTCAATCATAAAGCCGCAATTATTCACATGGGAAATGCAGAAATATCACCAAACTCGTGCATTCGAATCAAAAAGCATGTGAGAGCTCCAGGTACGCGCAAACTACTCAAAGGCTTTCGAAAACGTCGCAATTGTCGTGTGCGCAAAACAGATGAGTGGGGTACATCGCAGCATTGTGCAAAGTGTGGGCGACGATTTGATCCAGCCACAAGGAGCCATCGATTCAAAGTGTGTGAAAATTGTGGAGCGGAGCCCGATTCAATTTTCGCCGAATATTTACCATCAAAAATCGTAGCACAGCGCAGCAAACGGCAATTGAGGTACAACAAAGATGTCGTTGAACTTTATTTGATGCGATTTTGGGCAGAAGGACTCATGACTGACCAGTAAACATCCCCAGCGTTCGGAAAAATTTTCTCAAAATTCCTATTGGATGTGGTAGAGGGGTTCCAAAAAAACAACTTTGGCATCAAAAATTTTTCCCCAAATTCATATGGGGTCTGGATACGCCCCCTTGAAGTGCCGAAAATCGCCTTTTTTGGGTGTTATTTTGGGTGAACTCTATCTCGTATATAACTAAAAATATTCGATTACTCTCTTCGGCAAAGTTGTAGCCCATAATGAGACGAAAAAAAATGTCACCACAAGGGGGGTCAATGACCCCTCCTTGGGGGTCAAAAATGACCTCATAGGTTTATCCGAAATATATCATATGTTACTTCCCATAAAAGTTGCGTCTATTAACCCACTATCCATTGACATATTGCTTTGACCCCCCCGGGTGCCCCAATTCGGAGGGCACGGGTCAACATTTTTGAAAAAAAGTGAAAAATGCCAAAAATGGGGTCTAATGCCCT
>NW_022203843.1:0-1121 GCF_009176525.2 Contarinia nasturtii | reverse complement strand
TATTCCAAAATAAAAAAAATCGCGGAACATTTATTTCTTATTTGCTTTGTTAACGGATTATTTGCTTTGTATATAATTATATAGTAATGTGTTGCTCGAATGATCGAGCGAACACGAAAGCAAATTTTTCATGTTTATTAGTATTTTCTATTTTGCTTTCTTTGTCGGCAAAACAGCGGCGAACTTTTTTGGTGAAAAGTCTTTTGACTTCATGTCCAATTCTTTTGGAATTTTGAATTTTCTTTCTCGTGTGAGATATTCGACTTCGTATTTGTTCATCTTTCCAACAGCACTGTAGATCTCGATGGTAATGGTAGTGGTGATGTTACCGTGAATTCCGAACACCAATGGGGTGTTATGTTCAAAGTCAGTGAGGATGTTCGTTTCGTTCACGATGCGAGAACCGTTTGTTGCCACAAGTGTACGGTCTTGTGACGTCATTAATATCATTTTTTCGGTAAAGTTTCCACCTTCTGCGACAACGATTGGCAAACGGAGACGAGTAAATCCTGTTGTTAGCAATGATACTTTCGAATCGGTTTCGAATTTGAAATACGCATCCGCCATCGGGGAGAAGAGTTTCATACCATTTTGTACCTTGATTAATTGGTTTTTCAGATAAACAAAAGGTGGAGACTGGAACTGTAGAATACAACGTATGACTGGAACTTTAACGTAAACGTCAGCCAACGTGCTAATAAACCAATTCTTTGCTCCACAGGTGTTGGCATGATCCTTTGTGTTGTGAACCGGAACATGGCACTCAAAGCAATTTTGATATTTGCGTTCAATGGCAAAAATCTGAGCATTGGCTGCGTTGAGTGGGTTTTGGACCCGATTCGATGACCAGTTATTTGTATAGACACACGCCACCTGCATATTTTTGTTTTCGTTTGTCGAACAGTTATCAACCTCTTTATAGATTGTATCGCTATATTGGTCACCACTTGGCTTCAATACACCCAAAAATAGTCCCATTGGAATGGAAAAATTGTTCGTTGATTTGTCGAAATGAATTTTGTATTCACGCGTTGGCTTGTTGAGTGGAAAAACATTGATTGATAAGCATGGGTTAAAGCAAATAAGAAATAAATGTTCTGCGATTTTTTTTATTTTGGAAT
>NW_022203842.1:0-3191 GCF_009176525.2 Contarinia nasturtii | reverse complement strand
TGTTTTGATTGCTTTTCATCACCCACACACTCAATTTCGACCAATCTGCTGGTGATACGAAAAGAAATCATCAAATCATCTTCAATATGTTCACAAAAATATATATTTAAATGTAATAATAAAAATATTTCAATTCCGCAACAAAAAAATTGCTTGAAGTCAAATGAGCCAAATGTTTTGAACTCTTCTGTGTCTCATTCCACTTGGCATAATACCGTTAAAATTGCCACAGTTGTAAAAATGCGTTTAAATGTTTGGCTGTATTATTGTTTGGCTGATGTGTCTTGTGTAACGAAAGCAATGAAAACGAAAAAAATGATATAAAAGCAATTGAGAATGATTGACAGGTATCAAATTATATCGTCGTTGCATTGTTTCGTCCGGTTTATTTGTGTCATATCATTTACTTAATATTGGTTCGGTTGTAGTACTTGCTCTTTTATTTGAAACGGTCAATTACGGTGATGATCGATATAATGTGTTTGAAATATGCACGTGTGTCTTGAAAATAAATGCCGATGCGTGTCTGGATGGATGACGATGTGCATCTATCGAACATGCGGTGTGAGGTAATTACGAATTGTCGGAAGGAAGTAGAAAAACCGCAGAATTATGACCTTTCACTCGAAATTTACATGCAAACCGTCTTCAAAAGCAACAGCATCGAAATTTCGTTTTAATTTTCGTCCATGCGCGCCGGTATGGGCTGAGTGACAATCTGTCCGGAATCAATATCCATTTTGTCGTTTTCAAAATGAATGAATTCAATAAGCCAAACGAAGAAGAAACGAAGAACTAAAAGCATTTTAATACCTCTCGGTATTATTCTCGAGAGAGCGAGAGAGCGGGAGAGAAAGATATTGGATTGGATTTTTGTGTGTGAATAGATGGCTTGAGTGCTCTTTTAGCCATTTTTCCGGCGACTTCACAATTTCATTTGCTTGTCGCTTGGATGGGTCGCCTTTTGTGTATGATTACATAAGAAATCGATAATAACACGATGGCCCGAACATCATCACACACAAATGGCTATAGAGAGATACATATCCACACACACTTGCACACAAAATTTTATGTTCATTCCAAAAGTGGGGTCATTTTCATCTCTATATTATTTTCTTTCAATATATATTGCTCATCTTCTCGTTCGCATCGTGTTTGATGCGAGTCAATTTTTCTTTTTGCCTCCGGTTTTCTTGATCTGGTTATGATTTTCATTTCACCGAACGAGAGTGGCTGATAGAACAAGCGAATGGAGTGGTGGTTGAAGAGGTCAACCGTTTGGCAAAGGTGAATCGTCGTCTTTTGCATGGAGTCGAAACGACAGAAAACGGCACAAAAGGATATGTGAAGTGTATTTCTGTGCACACGCACACGCTTCACAGCACATCAATGCCTCCCCAAACACTGGTAAATATAAATATAAAACGAGAGAAACTTCGCATAAAGTTGGTAAACGATTGAGAGAAGACACAGATCCAAAGCCAAAGAGAGAACTTTTCTGTCACAAGAAAATAGATTTCGACTAATTGAGGGTGTTGCTATAGCAACTTGTATAACATGTGAATGTTCAGTTTCCTTATCAGTTGCGCATTATAAACGCTTGCACACCAACCACTTGCCACTCAATGATATATATATATTTTGAATATATATTGTGCTTTACAAAGGCAAAATCTAGTGACAAACAAATGCGGAGCTAAAAAGCCCAATCAACGCCATTTCGAATATACTTTGACAAAAAAAAATGTTCATGGAAAACGCTTTTTCGATCCAGTTTCAGAATGGAGATTACCCTTTTCCTATTGCCGTGCTAATTACTTAAGAGATTCACTTTACCAACTTAACCCCTATGAGGCAGAACATTTTTTTTGTTTACTCACAGGAAACAAACACTAAAACACTGATTTACGGCTCCAGGCTCTTCCGGAATTCGGTTTTTTAAGGAATTCTCTCTACGCTTCTGTACGGGATTATTGGTGGTTCTTCGATGGATCTTAAGCAGTTTTTAGAGATTTTTATAATTTTTTTATCAGAAAAAATTCAGTTGTTGAAAATAAGAGAAGGAAGAAGATCCTCCTTTGATTTTTTTCGTACATGTTTTTAACTCAATTTTGTTTAGTTTTTTATGGTTTCGAGATAGTTTTCGGTGATTTTTGACAGTTGCGCTACTTTTCGATTTTAGTGCCGTTTGTGCTATTTTTCGACTTTTCTTCGCGAATCATGTTTAAATGAAATTTGCTCCATTTTAATTCGTAAAATGAATACTTTTGCTCCGATTTTTCATTTTTAACAAATCGCAGTGACATGAGAACACCCTCTTCAAAGTTATTTATTTTCAAAAGAAGAAGTTTGGCAAATTCACTTGAAAAAGTCGCAAATTCACTTTTTTGTCTTTGCTTCTTGACATTCACACCAAAATTGCTAACAAGCGGATCGTTTGCATTTGTTTTGTTAGGCGTTTGTGTTCTTCGACATTCAAAACTCATCTCCATGTCTTATTTTCATTCACTTCCTTCCAAGAATTCATAGAATAGACAATTGAGTTTCATTCACAAAAATCGGTCTTTTGTTTCAAAGACAGGCTCAACCATCAAATTATCCATTCCAAATTACTACGGTCTTTTAAAGTATTCCTCCGAATATGGGTTATTCTTCACAATTCCTTCGTTTGAATATCATTTTTGCGACATCCACTTGAAAATATGCTAAAATTTAATCATATTCAATCCCTTAGTGCTTCGAAACTTTTAACTAATGTCCATTTGTCCCATGTGTTTGCAAAGTACTTTCAAGTGGTTCCATTGTGCATATTAAATCCAATTTGCAGTAAGGTATATCAGTGAGCGATTAAAAAATTGGATTGACCCGGATTGGACTAAATGGAGACATTGTATTGAAGACGACAATCGTTTAAATCATTCTTTCTCTGTTTCTCTATCGTTCGTCATCGATGCACAATTTTCGGCTTAAAAAATAACGTTCAACAAGCAATTAAGTAAAGGTATTTGTGAATGCCTTTATCTTTGACAAAATAAAAGCAACAGCACATCGGAATTGCACTCTATTGAAAAGCGAGGCGATTGTTCGTTTGTGTCTATTTTTGTATGTGATGACAATGCGCATGCCTTTGATACTGATATATATTATTAGTGTGCCATTGTTGGTTAAAACGAAACTGAATCACCTCG
>NW_022203841.1:0-3662 GCF_009176525.2 Contarinia nasturtii | reverse complement strand
TTTCTTTACAGATAACATTTCCTTCATCGTATTCTACATACAAATGTGGTGCGACTCAGGAATGGATCGTTGAAAGGATGAATTCGTAAGGCCAAATTCTTCGGAACCAAAAATAGGAATGTTAAAATTACTGTATGAAAATGTACACAACGGACCCATGATAGCAAATGGAATATTCCAATTTTAGTGGCGAAATGACGAATACAGGTGGAAAACACTTGAATTCGGTTCAATTAAGTGCTAATTTGACACCAAGCCCAAGATCAACAAAAAGCTTGACTTATCGGTGAGTAAAGAAAATTTCATTTAATTGTTCAAAGCTCTGCAAATATTTTTTAAAGTCAAATCGACATTTTCAAACATTTTTTAAACAATTCTATCTATATTTCTTTTTTATCTCAACAGATCACATTGTCTTTCATCGTGTTTCATTGAAAACGACCCATGCAAGGATCGACTGGCAGTACTGGCATGCTACCGTCCTCTGATAACAGCAAAAAATGAACTCTTAATCATCGAATAACTCGCTATGTGTAGTAAATGAACATTGCAAAAGCTATGGACACTTCAAAATGTTTCGTATGAATATTAGCAGATTCAACGCTTATAACAACATCAACGAATCTAAAAATGTCAAGCAACAGCTCCGAGTTCATTTTGAAAAGCCATTCACTCACAATTTGAAAATAATTTAAGCTTTTTTGAAACAATAACTCTTCAGACTCAAATCATTTTTAAATACCCAATTTTTCTCATATGCTCAAAATACATGGTGCCCATTTGCAGTTCCGTTGTAATTCGATTGGTCATCATATTTGATGAAAGTTTCTATTCACAAAGCAAGTCAAATTAATGATTAATTATATTTTTGTCAATTCACGCAGATTTATTTTTAAGCCATTTTAAATTAGATACAAGGAAACTTTTCAAAAGTGAAACCACATGGTGGTGATTTTTTTGCCATTATCTCTGAGTTTCTATTATTTGAAAAGTTTTCACTATTGAGTGGTTTTTTTCTGAATTACAATTGCAATTAAATTTATTAGGTTTTCTATTTAATTTTTTTAAAAAGAAGAATGAATTTTTTCAATAATGAACAATGAATTAGAATAGCATATTTTATTTTGTGAGGAACACTTTTTGAAAAATCTATCTATTTTTAAGATTTATTTGTGTCGAAATGCAAATCGAGAAATGATTCAATTTTTAAGGAGGCATATTGTATTTTTTTTACCGACAAATACTCAAATAAATGAAATGAAAATAAATTAATTACACGACTTTATTCATTTTAAATCGAATTATTTTCATATGTAGACCCTCGGAAAATACATTTAAGGTAAGAAGATCTTGAAATATTATTTTAAATCCTTAGTAGGGTGCCTCGTTTTTTTTTAAATTTATTATGTACACCCCCATAACCTATGTGGGAGGATCCTAGGAGAACACCTGTAATGTTTTTTTCTCAAAAAAATGCATGTAGATTGTAGAAATCGCGCATCGGACCCATCCGTATTCTTTCGGCCCTCTTAAACGCCTTTGAATTTTATTTTTTTTCAAATGATGTGAAAATTTGTTTTGGGGGGTTTTTGGGTATGAGAAAACCGAATCTGACATTTATTTTGCGAAAAAATTAAGTTTAGGTATACTTCTTGCTGAAAAAATTATCAGCTTTAAACCATGAGCCGTTCATTATTAAATGAAAGAGCCAGCTAATCGACATAACATATAATTCTTTTTTAAGCACAAAATGAACAGGTCGATAATCAAATGACCAAAAATGAAGAGCAATTTGCTAAAAGTTCTCTGTTCATTTTTTAATTCCATTTCCAATGTGGTAACTTGAACTTGAAATTCCAAAAGAAAAAAAATCGCAATTGAATTCAATATCAATTGATACCACGACAGGTTTCCATTTGAGTGGAAAACTCCTCATAGATACTTCGTTGCATTTTCGTTTATGTACTTTTTTCTAGACTTTTTTCATGTTCACCTTTATTTTAGTACCGATTGAAGCGTTGTAAAAGTTTTGCAATTATAATTTATTCCATTTTGAATCTGTAGACTTTCTCTTACATCAACTCTTTTCAAGTGATCATATTACATGTGACCATCTCAAACAAAGGCAAACAAATTAAACGAATGGACGGTTAAATTATTTGCTTTTGTGAAATATGACTACATGTATTTGTATATGGACGGAAAGAGTCCACGAGCGAAAGCAAAGTTTATGTTTACCATACGCATCGGTAGAATAAATGTGTATCAAACTGACTAGAGACGTTAACCGTTTGGCATCACAAAGAGATGCATGCACAATTTATACAGCAAAACAAACAAACTTGTATCGACGTATTGTCGTCAGCGTGTACAAAATGAAAATAAACCAGAAAAGATCAACACCACCAGACCATACTAGTTTTTTGATGTAAATATTAAAATTGATATTGAAAAAGGCGCTTAAGGGGTTAATTTCATTTTGAACATGAAGTTAAATCAAATAAAATAAAATCAACTACAACAGAAACCACAGCACAATCTCGCATGATAAATGATACGTTTTCATCTCTATTAC
This sequence comes from Contarinia nasturtii, assembly GCF_009176525.2. Lineage (NCBI taxonomy): Eukaryota > Metazoa > Arthropoda > Insecta > Diptera > Cecidomyiidae > Contarinia > Contarinia nasturtii. The sequence continues at coordinate 1,087 of NW_022203841.1, read as the reverse complement.
TTCTGAAAGCAAACGTTTTGAACATGTTCTTTTATTACGTCTCATTATTATTCCTATATATATGGGAAATGGAATGGAAATAAAAATGGAAAATTCTTCCAGCTTTGGGTATTTTCATTTTCTTAATTTCCACGAATCTTCTATGCTTAGAATTTATACCGCCCGCATACTCGAACGAACAAATTCAATGCAAACACAAGGTGGATGGTTCTTTCTTATTCTTTCAAATTCAAAACCACTGAAATTAAGCACTAGAAAGTCAATGCTAAGTCAAATTTTTACTGCATGGATCGTAGGTCTATATTTATTCAGATTTGCTACGCTCTTTTTTTTAGAACGAATTTTTTTATGGGTGGTACTTTCAATTTTTATTATTGAAATTTCTTCAAACTTTATGAATGGTTTTTTTGAAAGAAAATGGCCTGTACAAAGTTTCATGTCATTACGATGTCATAAAAGCATTGTGTCCATACAAAAAATCACATTTTTGATGATTTTATCTTTCTGTATAACACACACTTGACATATTTTGAATTATTTATACGTCAATAATAATCTATTAGTTTGCCAAAAAAACTCGACTGCTCTCAGAAATTAGAATTCGGTAGTTATTGAATTAGTACTGCACTACCAGTGCATGTTCAATATCTTTCGAGAAATAAATATTCGTTCGGTAAAGAAAGAAATTTGGAAACAGTGCGGAAAAGTTAGACTTACGGATGGAAGTTCTTTTTTATCAACCACCATGAATCCCTGTAATATAGGCGCACAATAATTCACCATCTGTTGACGTGGTTATCAATGTATGTAGCTACAAAGACGGAATTTTTGGATGGTGTCTTGACTAAATTTTCATATCGGTTGTTTTCAACCACAATTCATACATGTCACCAGATGGCGTTTTTAAAATTTGACATCTCTCAGTCATGATGGTTGCATTTTATTTGTGTCGAAATTCAAATCGAGAAATGATTCAGTTTTTTAAGGAGGCATGCTGTGCACTTTTTACTGACAAATAGTCAAAAAAATGAAAAAAATAGATTAATTACACGACTTTATTCATTTTAAACCAAATTATTTTCATATG
>NW_022203840.1:0-1047 GCF_009176525.2 Contarinia nasturtii | reverse complement strand
ACAAAAACAAAAACGAAAGAACGGCAACTTTGTTCTGAAAAATATTTCAGTTTTACCATCGGAAGCTGAAAGTTTGTTACCAAAATTGGAAGAACTTTTATGCCAATTTGTTCGTTATTGATACAAAAAAAATTCATATTATCGTTCCAACTTATTTTTTATATTTACCATAATTTTAATACCGATCATTCATTTATTATTAGTCAATAGTAATAGTTTCGTTTCATTTTCTGCGCAATGAATGCGATATAATAAGAAAATTACACAAATTGTCTTAGTTATAATGTACACAAAAAAAAAATTATTTCAAAGTGAATTCAATTGAATACATTGAATACAAAATAATTTATACGTTTATACCTTTGCCGAAAATAAAAGCCATTTTTCATCTTTCTAAATAAATTGGACTGAAATTACATTTATTTGATTAATATGTTTTTTTAAAATAAAATTTGAAAAATAGTTTGAATATGAGGGAGCTACTTGCATTATTTGCTTTTTGTTGCCAACTTCAGATGGATGCCTGACTTAAATGACGTTTATATGTTTTCATTTCTTCCGACTTGTTCATTCGACGAAAAAGAAATAACAAATAATTGTATCAGCATGTTTTGCTGTTTTTATTATAAATTATTAATAATTAAGTACAATCCGAAAGAAATAATGAAAGTGTTTATTGTGAATTTAATGAGCAAAATCAAAGTATCTTGGCTGCAATTTAAATTCCGAACGGAATCGAAGGTGAATGTTTTTATGTGAGTATAATAGAATATCTTATACATTTTCGTATCGCTTTTAAGCGTTTTTCTTTTTTTCGGGTGTATTGTTTAGTTCAAAGAATATTGGTTCAGCTTGGCCACAATAAAAAAAAGTAAGTAAATAATTCTTTCATTTTCTTTCTTTTCCTAGGAATAATTAACGAAGAACCCGAAGAACATTCTTATGCATTCAACGCAATGTATGCGAGCAAATATGCAAAAAAAAAACTTAAAAATTCATTGCCCTGCAAAGTGAATCCATTTGGTTAATTTGCTTCGAATTATTTTG
>NW_022203839.1:0-1723 GCF_009176525.2 Contarinia nasturtii | reverse complement strand
TATCTCATTTATTTTAATTCATCGTCTTGTATCAGTATTTTTTTAAAGAATGTTTGGAGGTCATGATTATTCTTACCCATTCATATCTTATATGTATGAATTGTTGTTTTTTAAAAATTCTTACGAAATCAAAACAATAAAAAACTAGAATTAAGTTCCACTTATACAAATACGGCAATTTTTCATATAAATACGACCTGTTTTAAAAAAATTCCTGATTAACAATTTTCGTGTTTTTTAAAGAATATCCACACATCAAGAAGAGAGTGATTTTATAATGTGTGAGATATTCTCTTGATACGATTAGAAAAAATTGTAATAAATTCGTCTTATAAGTAGAAATGTTGTAAATTTTTGTGATGAGATTTTATTTCATTTGCGCTGCAATAGCTCCATGTCGAAATCGACTGCATCTTCATACTGCGTTTGACTAGCCGGAAGATCTAATGATCCAGGATGTGTTGGTTGGTCCAAAGCTTGTTCTTCGTCATGGGTGTATACTAAAATTTTGAACAAAAAATGAGAAAAGAAAGAAATGAAGAAAGTTACAAGAACTACTCACAATCACCATAATAAACTTGTTCCCGTTGGTGGTCATTTTGCCGCGGTGCTATGTAGTCTATGTTCCATACTTGGTATCTATTTGCCATTAGTTCGTTTGGTTCAACTTCATCGTTTGTTTCATTCGAAGACTGCGTAAAAACTTGAATTAAAACCTCTGATATTATCACATTTCCCGCTCCATCGAAACTATGCATTAACGTTTCTCCGATTGTGATTTCGGAATCATCCATTGGCCGTTCGTCATCACTTGAGTCAAGCGTTAGGTCGATGACCTCTTTGTAATTTGACAAGTCGATCTTTTCCTTTTCACTAAAATGATCAAATGTTCGTAAAATAATAATTAACTATTGCAACAGTAACATTTCTTTAACAAAAGATTAGGACACAAGATTTACTATCGCTCGTGACTTCATCATCATTGGTTTCAATATTAATGATCTGGTCCGTTAATCGGCTCTGATTTTGATCCGGAATCTCTTCAACTGTTGGCATTTCGTAATGAATTGCATCATATACAGTCTCATTCGCACCTGACATAGCGTCATCGACTGTTCGTAATAAATTAACTATTGTAGTAGTCAGATCGTAAAATCAAGACACACGACTTACAATCATCATTGTTACTTTCATTTGATTCATCATGATTTCTGTCCAAAAGATCATCGGTGATAGAAAATTCCTCTTTGGTGGCCTCTTCATATTCATCAGTCTCAATTTTATTGACCAGATCCGTTAATTTGCTTTCGTCTTGATGCCACATTTCTTCTTCTGTTTGCATTTCGTTATGGCTTTCATCAAATGCTTCCTCTGGTAGAGCTAGATGTTTGTTAATCGTTTCAAAAATTATTGCAATAGTCACATCGTAAGGTCAAGGCAACAACACTCACAATCGCTTACAGATATATTGTCATCGCTTCTTTCATTTGATTCATCATTATTTCTGTCCAAAAGATCATCGGTGATAGAAAATTCCTCTTTAGGGACCTCTTCATATTCATTTGATTCATCATTATTTCTGTCCAAAAGATCATCGATGAAAGAGAATTCCTCGCTATTTCCCTTTTCATTTTCGCTCGAAGAATCATCAGTCGAACTCTGATGTATTTTTGATCGGAGTATCGTCTTCCTCATCAGAGTTGCTTGATATGTACGAGTGACT
>NW_022203838.1:0-1673 GCF_009176525.2 Contarinia nasturtii | reverse complement strand
GGATTGAAATAATTCATTTGACACTGAGTCAGGGCGTCATTTTGCAATAACAAATATGCACGATACGCACACAAAAGAGTTTTTTATGTAGTTGATTTTTCTTCCTATGTATCTTGGAAATTTATTGAATAAAATGATCTTGGCACACACACGCACACAACTTATTCAGTACTCAACATTCCAAGCCAAGCTTCACATTAAATAGTAAATACCGAATAAATGAAGAGACCGACACGCTGGCTTAAATTTTGTTCTCAATTATCTCTTTTCATTTAGAGAATAATACACGGTCCGGTTAAATGAAATCACACTTACTTCACTAACTCAATCTGCTCGACGGACTTATCACTATTTTCGTGTAAAAAATTGTGCTGTTCGTTTTTTTTGTGTGTGTGTGTGTGCTTCGACTAACTATGAGTTTCAAAATAATTATGTTTCGTCGTCTATTACTTTGCTATGGATCTATTAAATCTCCGTCACTCATGTTCCACGAGACGTTTCTTGTTTTGGTGAAAAAGAACACAATTTGAAAAACTTTTTCTTTAAGCATTGTCTCAGCTTCCGAGAATGCTGGTTTCATGGTCGCATAGTCACGGTATGTGGTGCTTATATTTGGTGGTTGTTTATTCATAATTTTCGGTTCATTTGACACGCTATTTCGTTGGAAAATACAAAGCTTTATCAATTCAACAAGACAAATATTTCCGACTTGAGTTTTGTTTATATTCCGAAGAAAATGTTCACACAAATCAATCTTTATATCCATTTCTTAACGCAATATGTTTTTCAATAACTTCAAACTTGAGTTGGGCTATTTCTTTATATTTTACTTTAGTTCAAAGGGCAAACATGCTGTCATTAAATGACAGCCTAATAGTAAAACCGAAATGGAAGAACTTGAGCGTAAAAACATGATGCAAATTCTTCAGCGTATATAGAGAACTTTCAAATTTTAGAACAAAAAGAGTTTGTAAAAAACTGAGGGCAAAAATACAATATATCGATTACTTGTTTTTGCCCGCAGGCTGGATATGTCGTGTTTTTGCTCTCAATTTTGTCTATAGTTTTTTTTCCTCGCAACAATCGGGATCTTGTTTTTACGCCGAAAAATTGATTTTTTTATACGCGTGTGATACGACAGTGTCATTCCAGCGGTCTTCCGTGTGTTTCATACAACCCTCCCATGTAAATGGTAAAAAATGGCGAAAAATGAAAAAAATTATTAAATTTTTTTTCTTCAATTCTCAAATACTACTCAACTTTCTGTATCATCTGGTGAAATCAGAATGAAAAAAATCGCATTCCTTATCATTCAAATCACGATCTGGATTTTTTTCACTTTTGGAGTGCTCTATACCGAGTCTCCGAGAGTTTCATATAATCTCGCCTTGCAATAGCCAAATGACGCTCATTGATTCAATCACGATTGGTATTCGCTTACTATTCAATAGGCATCACATAGCAAGTTTATATGAAACTCTCAGAGACCGGTATAGAGCACTCAAACAATGAAAAAAGTCCAGATCGTGATTTGGATGATATGGAATGCGATTTTTTTCATTCTGATTCCACCAGGTGATACAGAAAATTGAGTAGTATTTGAGCATCGAAGAAAAAAAAATTAATTATTTTTTTCATTTTTCGCGATTTTTTTATCATCTACATGATCGTAG
>NW_022203837.1:0-4717 GCF_009176525.2 Contarinia nasturtii | reverse complement strand
AAAAATGACCACCACGTGCTCCATATGTAAACAATGATCACCACGTGCTTCTCACGTAAACAATAGCATATAAAACAAAAATTAGCACGTGTATTACAATTAACACACATTAATATACTTTTATTATATTATTATTTTATTAAATCTCGGAACGAAGTTTTCTCCCGAGGGGGGAGAGTATTGCATTAAATTTAAGACTTTAAACATATCGGGTCGTTGTCCATCAGTCGAATGCGCCGAATTGGCACATTCCACTATGGACAGCGACCTATTTTCAATTGAGTGCAGCGATCGCCACACTCAATCGTTATATTGTAATTACAATTGGATATTCTCGCTAGGTGGCGTGGACTTGACAGTCGTGGTTTTTGTGTTGCTCTAAATCAAATTTTTATTTTCTCATATTTAATTGGTTTTTATCGCGATTGTAATTTTTATTTTTCGAATTTTATTTAAATTAGATGTTTTTATTTATCGATTTAATGGAGTACGCGTAAATATATTATTTTTTCGTGCATAATTTTGATTTTTGTGTTTCGGTTGTTGTTCCAGCATTTTACAGTGTTGTGTGTCAAGTGGAATATAAACATCGGTTGTATTTTGTTTATAGATTTTTCAATTAAAATTAATTATTTTCGAAAATTTTGTGTCATATGATTTAGTTTCGGCATTTTAATTCAAAAATAATCAAAAATCTTTGTTTTATTTACTGTGATTTTTTGTTCATAATTAAAAGTGTTCATTTGTCCGTTTACTGTCAAAGTCAATATTTACTATTCCACTTGACGCGTTTCCAATACATAGTGCAATTCATTTGTTTCTCTTATAATAATTATTGTCCCGCATTTTCGTTATTTATTCTTGTTTTATTTTCGCGCAAAAATTAATTTTGTTAAATAGTCTTAGTATTTTCGCGTTATTTAATCGATTTTTGAGATTTTTCATTTAATATTTGTTCGTCATTACGCATAACGGTAAAAATGTTTGTATTGATGCGGCAATATAGTGAAGTTTTTTCACTCTTTTTTTTCTTATTATTTGGTGAGTTCGTTCCATTTTCTTGTAACTAATTCACTTTCGATTTTTATTCATTATTTTTGTAACTTTAACGTAACGTAACGTAAAATCAACTTTTCGAAGTGAATTTTGATAGTGATTTAGAATTAACCAATTCCATGGCCGTTATGTTTCGACGTTCTTGAGTGATTATCTCGGGTGCAGTGTGGCTTAGCACGCCCCTCACCTTAAACCCCTTTTACTCGCTCGAAATCGAAATAATGGGCCTCGGACGAGGGGAGGCCACGGGGCTCGTACTCCCCGGGACCTGACCGGAGCTCCACTGTTGACGACCGCTTTGAACATCGGAACTTTGAATTTGAGAGGAGGTTTTGAGTCGAAGAAGTTTGAATTGGTAGAGAGAGCGAATGATTTTAGTTTGGATGTGGTAGCTTTGAGTGATGTACGAGTGAAAGGTCAAATTGAAGAGTCGTTAGGGAATTATAGTGTATTTTTATCAGGTGTCGCTAGAGGTAGAGCTAATTGGGGCGTGGGATTTTTGATTCATAAGAACTTAGAGTCGTCGATTATCTCTCATAGATTCGTCAATGAAAGATTAATGTGGATTTCGATCAAAATTTCGGGAGTTATTTATAGATTCATTAGCGTATATTCACCATGCGAAGGTGCAGTTTCGGAACGATTAGACGATTTTTACAGCGAAAAGGTCATTCTTATGGGTGACCTTAACGCTAGAGTAGGACGAAATGATCCAAATTTTGCCAATATTTTGGGAAAGTTTGGTGAAGAGTCGCCTGCTAATAACAATGGAAAGAGATTATTGGATTTTTGCCAGAGTTCGGGTCTAATTATTTCCAATACATTCTTCAAACATAAGAAAATTCATACTTATTCGTGGGAAAATCCTGGCCAGAATCAGAAATCTCTTTTGGATTATGTAATTATCGAGGAGTGCTTGCGTAATTCAGTTATGAATACTAGAGTGTATCGAAGTTTTGGATTGGATTCTGATCACTATTTGGTTGCTAGTAAATTGAATATTAACAAGAGCCGTATAAATAGTTATCGGAAGCCATCCAACAGATTGCGTGTGGATCGTTTGAAAGAAGAGAGTGTGGTCAGGGAGTTTGTTGCTATTTTGGAAGAAAAATTTTCTGGTTTGAATGAGAATGTATCTGATATTGAAACTGATTGGGGCCTTTTCAAAAACACTGTTCTGGGGGCTGCTAGAGAGTGTTTAGGGTTCGTTAGAAGTAAGAATGGAAAGAAGAAAACGGATTGGTGGAACGACGACATCAAGGCTGCCGTTAAGGAGAAGAGAGCAAATTGGATGCGCTGGATGCAGAATAGGACCGAGGAAAACTGGACTCTATATAAGGAGCAACGAGATATCGTAAAACGTATGGTCAAGGAAGCAAAAGAGGAACACTGGGTGAAATTTGGACAGGATCTAGAAGAAGCTGGGCAACAGAGGAACAAAGTATTCTGGACTAAGGTGAAGAACATCAGAAACGGAGGCAAAAAGCAGGCACCGGCATCTGTTTTGGACAAAACGGGCAACTTGGTGATCGGAAGAAACAACGTACTCAACCGCTGGAAGGAATATTTTGATGACTTATTGAACGTTGACAATGGACAAAATGGACAAAATGGAGAAGAAAATATCATCGATGGGTTTGCACAAGAAGAAATTAGTATGGACGAAATTCAAGCAGCTATTCAGAGACTGAAATGGGGCAAAGCAGCTGGCGTAGATGAAATTCGCACTGAATTCCTATTGAGTAGCGGAGTAGTCGGAGTTAGATGGTTGTATCGTATTTTTAATCTCGCTTGGGGCTCTTCTATCGTACCTTTGGACTGGGGCTTGTCAGTAATTTCTCCTCTTCACAAGAAAGGCAGTAATAAAGACTGTAATAATTATCGTGGAATTTCTCTATTGAGTGTAGTCGGAAAAGTGTATACTTCAATTTTGGAAAAACGAACCAGAGCTATTGTTGAACAGCTTCTGGACGAAAATCAAGCTGGATTCCGCCCTATGCGAGGATGCCAAGACCATATTTTTGTTTTGAGACAGCTGCTAGAGAAATTCCATGAGAAAAATAAGGACTTGTTTTTGTGTTTCGTTGACCTGAAAAAGGCCTATGATTGTGTCCCAAGATCTAAGTTGTGGTCGGTTCTGTCCGAATATGGAATAAATGGATCTCTTCTTAGGGCAATTAAGAGTTTGTACGCAAACAGTAAATCATCAGTCAGAGTGGATGGTGAATTGAGCGAATGGTTCGAAGTGCGTAATGGTCTTAGACAAGGTTGTACAATTTCACCGCTTTTGTTTGTTATTTATATGGATAAGCTGATAAAATCAGCAAATTTAAGGGGTAATGTAGTTTTGGGGGGCAATATTATTTCTGCTTTAGCGTACGCAGATGATCTGGTACTATTCGGAAGCTCTGAACAAGAGTTACAGAATAGTGTTAGAGATTTACAAGCGGCTTGTACAGACTTTGGAATGACCATTAGCAGTTCTAAAACTCGAATTATGCATGTAGGTAAAAATCGAAAAACTCTCCAGTGTGAACTGGATGGAAATTTGCTTGAACAAGTTTCACAATTCAGTTATTTGGGTTGCATCTTCTCAGAAGATGGCAAATTTGATAAAGAGTTTGAACACCGTAGAATGAATGGTAATAAGGTAGTAGCACAGCTTAGATCACACGTTTTCAATAAACGTGAGTTGAGTAAGGAGACGAAATTAATGATTCATCAGTCAATCTTCAGACCAACTATCCTTTACGGAAGCGAGAGCTGGGTCGATTCTCAAAATTTAATCCATGGTTTGGAAGTGGCTGATATGAAAGTGTTGCGAATGATTTCTGGAGTGTCGCGTAGAGATCAATGGGAAAACCGTATCAGAAACGAAAGAATCCGAGATGAGTTGAATGTTGAGTCTGTTGATGACGTTGCAAGGAAGTCAAGATTGAGATGGTTTGGACATGTACAACGTATGGGTGAATCGCGTTTGCCAAAGAAGATCTTGTATGCTGAAGCTGATGGACCAAGAAACAGAGGAAGACCGCGTAGACGCTATTTGGATTCGGTGAAATGTGATTTGAATGATAGAGGGTATGAATGGAATAGAGAAACTCAAGACCTGGCTCTCGATAGAGTAGTTTGGAGAGGAATTGTTAGAGGAATTCGAGTCTAGTTATTTCGTAAAAGACCACACACCGAAAGGTATAATCGGTCTATAAATGATTGTTGTTGTTGTTGTTGTGACGATCGCGCGAGTCTGCAGCGATCGCCTCATCTAATTGTCATAGGTTAAGACTGCTGACGATGCACATTAGTGGCTGTGCTACAATGTATACTAATGTAGATTGTAGACAACTTTGGATTTCCATCAACTGATATTCTGGAACATTTTTTGTTCCGAATACCTACATATGCTTCGATTGAAGGTTGCATTAAATAACATCCGTTGAAGTTCAACCGTCGATCATGAAAATACTTGAAACACTAACAATTTTTTCATTAAATTGGATTATATTGGATAAAATAATATAGGCATTAAGCGGCAATACAAGCCGGCGGGGCCCTATTATTTCTGTGGAAATAATTTCGGACGAATAAAAAATAATTTCTAGAAATTATAATCTGAATTAATTTCTAGAAATTATTAATGTTTTCTATTATTATTCATTAC
>NW_022203836.1:0-2599 GCF_009176525.2 Contarinia nasturtii | reverse complement strand
TAGCGTATGTTGCGTATGGCACATATTGTTGGCTATGGCTTAAGCAACCCGAATATGAATACATTTCGTTTTTGTGTTTTGCATTCATCATTTTTGTTAGCAGCCTGGGATTAGTGCCAATCCCTTACATTTTATGCGTTGAAATTTTTCCGAAGAAAGTAAATGACCAACGAAATTTGTGAATTTTCATTTATTCCCATTTCATTATATTCACTTTTATTTTATAGATTCGTAAAACATGCCTTACATTAGCTGTGTCAATGATGTGGATTGTTTTATTCGGACTTGATGCAGCATTTCCTGCCTTCTTGAAATACGTTCCTCTTCATTATTGCATGTTCATTTTGGCAATTCTGACTTTAATAAATGCCATTTACGGCATTATTTTTATACCCGAAACACGAGGGAAGTCCTATGAGGAGATTATGCAATTGTTAGATAGTTAGTTTATTATTATTTATGCATCTTTAGATAATAAATGAAATAATTTACTTTTTGTATGCATGTTGTTATATTTTTTTCTTCTTTGCTGTATACCGATGCACTGGTATTCGCATTTTCAAAACTCTTTTTCCAATGGGTGGAAGCGAACGAATTTTCTTTGTTCCAACCTGTGCACCATACAACATTTTATTCCGAACAATAATGGGTAATGCACGAGTTTGTTGAAAATTAGATATGTCAAAATGTGAGATGTGATGTTATGTACAAAAAATATTGATAGAGAGCTAGTACAATCACTAACAAGATATTGTATGCAAAGAAGCGATGAGATTACTGCCTAAAATGATGAAAAAATAAAATTCACGTATAGTTGGCGCTACATTACACCCATTGGTTTTTTCTATAGTAAATGTCTCAAGAAAATAATTTTATACGCCGCAAATTCTAAAATGTGTGAAAAAATTACCCTGTGCAAAGTTTCACGTCATTACTATATCATAGGCATGGCTCCCACACAAAAATTCACATTTTTAGTAATTTTTGTATGAAAAGTACGTCGACAATTATTTCTAACGCAAAACTAATGTCAGATTCAGTTTTCTCGTGAATTTAAATTTACAGTAAAATAAATGCATCGAACTCTCAGCACCCAACACCTTAGCTTCACCTTTGCCAAATAAATTGTCACCATCAACGTCACTGTCACTTTGGCTATCGGCAATTATGTCCATATCGTATTCAATATCTATCGTGTTACTATCTTCGAAACAGTCGCTTGGTAAGTATTTGCCAGATGATGTGGTCACAGCAACTGGTGGTGTCGGTTTGGTAACGGCCGGCACATTTAAATAAAAAAAAACCTTCAGTCAATAGCATTAATTGGGTCTATATTTAATATACATAGTATGGTTGTTCACTTGACATAACCGCACATTCAGGATCTGGCCAATATTGTTTGTTTGTGTTGGTATTGGTGCGAAACGTTTTAGCACATTGAACAGACATGTAATATCATGTCTCAATGCTTGCTTAGATGTTTGCTCTGCATTGCTTTTCTGAACGCATAACTGCTAGGGGGCAGACACGTGGAATAGGATTAGACTTTTAGTGTAAAGATTCGAAAAATTGCAATGAAATAGCAACGCCTGTGAATGGATTCGCGTGGAATAGCGAAACAGTGCATGGAATAGCAAAAATTGTTTCACTTCAAATCCATTTGACATTTCTTTTGATATTTCTTTTGACGTTTATTGATAGATTAGTGGAATAGTGCGGAATAGCAGAATTAACATTTTTGACGGAAACAGTGCATGGAATAGGAAAAATAATTTCGATTTCACATTTGTGTTTTTGGATTAGTGGAATAGCTGGATTAGTAATTTATATAGTGGATTAGGAATTTTTTCATGGTGTCTCCCCCTAGCATAACTGTGCATACCAGTTGATTTTCGTACAAGCATCAGTGCAGATGTTGCTTATTTAAAATGGTTATGATTTTTTTTCGAAATGAGCACACTGTTTGCTGTAATTGAACTCGAATTAAAACTGTGAGTATTTTGATCGTAAAATGGAAGGCGGTGGAATAGCACTTTTCATCAATAGAAATTTAGTTCGCCATGTTTTACTTTATAAAAGCAAAAAATATGAATTCCTGCGTACAGTTTCAGAACGGAAAGTGACTATATATCATGTGATTTATGTGTTTTGTTGTTGTTTTTTGAAGAAGCAGAAAATTACTAAAAGCAACTGCTTTTGGGGAAAAATGGCTTCACTAGATGATCTAAATATTGATTGTTTAGAATATATGTTCAATTTTTTAATTTACGCGATTTGTACAATGTGGTTGATTTGACCGCAAATGCACTTGTAGCTGCCAGAATAGTGTATTACCGGTACTATGCTAAATTTCCAGTCCAAATTGAACCAGTCAAGTGGAATGTGCTACCATTAATGTATATGACGAATTCAACGATACTCATTACTTCTAACGACGCTGGCAACAAGTTTGTAATGAACTTCGAAGCAGTGATCAAATTTTTGCATTTGCAAAATCTACAATTTCAAAATAACTGACTTTAAAACTAGGACGGATGGACATGAAAAGTCCTCCTCCTTAATACACTCTTTTTACCGTCCATTTGAACCCCTGAAAATT
>NW_022203835.1:0-1470 GCF_009176525.2 Contarinia nasturtii | reverse complement strand
GTGCATACATCATATATATGGTACGTAAATTTTTCAACACCTTCGGGTTATTTACAGTAAAAGGAGAAGAGCTCGATGACAATATCTTTGAAGACTCAATGTCACTAAGATATGATACGCTCAGGGCGTATTTATTTTGACCCATTCATGAAAAGCATACGTGAAAGCATACGCGCTATATGCAATCGAATCAAAACGGATACCATCGAGTCCAGACGAAAGAAATCCCGTCTAATATTAGAAATATATATTTGCTGCAATCATTACATTGACCGGATATTGTCGACCATGTATTGCATTCGGATTAAAGGTGGTGACCTATTCACATTTGCTTGGAATTCGGTTACCAGAATTTGGAATCGAACAAAATGAATTCCAACTGAAAGAAAGATACAAAGGTATGAGAAGCCCTTGTGTAATACTGATTCAACAAGTATGATTTTTTTTCCTTTTTTTATTATAAAAAAATAATACTGCGTATTTAAAATACCTGGGTGTAATGTTAGACCAAAAGCTAACATGGCAAGCGCACATTGAATATAAAGTCTCAAAATGCCTAAGAGTTTTCTGGTGCTGCAGAACAGCCATCGGTAAGACATGGGGTTTGTCACCCAAATGTCTGCTCTGGCTCTTTACAGCGGTAGTTAAACCAATGCTTGCATATGGTTCTTTCATCTGGTGGAGAGGTACACGCACCATCAATGCCAAGAAAAAGCTAAATCATTTGCAAAGAGTCGAATGTATGTGTGTAACTGGAGCAATGAGCACCACACCACAGACAGCGCTCGATGCCCTTTTAGGTCTACCTAGACTAGAAGATTTCATTGAATCTGAAGCAATGAAGACTGCTTTTAGGTTAAAACCGCAAACCAACATATTTGTAAAGGATTCGCACACAGAATCACTCGAAAATCTATTCAAAATTGATAGAGTTCTAGAAGCACCAGCTGATAGACTCACTAGAACCTTTTATAACTTCGATAGAAGATTTGAGGTAATAGTGACTAAGGATTTGAATGAGTTTTTTCAACACAGCACATGGGCGGACTCCTCCTATTTCACTGACGGCTCAGTCAGAGAGACGGGAAGTGGGTGTGGTATCTACTGTCCACGAGAGAATAACGTCCTTTCGATTCCCTTGGGACTAACTACAACAGTTAAACAAGCGGAAGTAACTGCAATTTATCAATGTGCATTAAAAATTATGGAGGACAGAGTGGCAGGCAGCATAGCCATCTTCACTGACAGCTTGGGAGCCGTAAAGGAACTTCAAAGTTTTACGGTGAGGAATGGCACAATAATGGCCTGTTACTATGCACTCCAAAGAATTACCGAGACCAATCCACTCAGGATTCTCTGGATTAAGGCACACTCAAACAGAGGCCATGATATGGCAGATTTGAGTGCAAAGGCAGCTTCACGTAGCACAGCCATGGGACCAGAGCCAATCCTTCCCGTGGATTACTCACG
>NW_022203834.1:0-3470 GCF_009176525.2 Contarinia nasturtii | reverse complement strand
CAGCTAATCTTAACGGCACAGGTAATGATTTAGCAAATGCGCTCTTGGGTAATGCTGGTCGTAATATACTGACAGGTGGTCTCGGAAATGACAGCTTGGATGGTGGTGCGGGAGCAGATACTCTCATTGGTGGTTTAGGAAATGATACTTACTTCGTTGACAACGTTGGTGATGTCATTACTGAGTTGGCTAATGAAGGTACTGACCGAGTCTTTGCAAGTGTAAATTATACTTTGGCTGCAAATATCGAAAATCTGATCTTATTTGGTACTGGCAACATTAATGGTACGGGTAATGATCTTGCAAATAATTTGCTAGGAAACTCTGGTAGTAACACTCTCATCGGTGGTTTGGGTGATGATACTCTAGATGGTGGTGCTGGAGCAGATACTTTAGTTGGTGGACTCGGTAACGATACCTACTTTGTTGATCATGTAGGTGATGTGGTAACAGAGCTTGCTGGTGAAGGAACTGACCGAGTTTATTCAAGTGTAAGTTATACATTAAACACGAATGTTGAAAATCTGATTTTGAGTGGCACTTCAGCTATCAATGGAACAGGTAACGATCTTGCAAATACGCTACTAGGAAATAGTGGTAGTAACGTTCTAGATGGTAAAGCGGGTAATGATACTTATACTGCAGGTGCAGGTTCTGATACCGTTATCTTCAATCTATTATCAAATAATGCAACTGGGGGTAATGATTCAGACACTTGGACAGATTTTGAAGTCGGATTAAATGCTGACAAGATTGATGTAAGTAGTTTGTTGATTGGTTTTAATGGCAGTGAAGATTTGACAACGGTAGATCAATTCTTATCTGTTGTGGATACTGGTACTGATATAAAAATTCTTCTAGATCGAGATGGTAGTGGAGGAAGTTATAGTGACACTCTATTATTAACATTGAAGAATGTTGATGTTAGTTTACAAGCATTGTTAGATAATCATCAGTTATTACTAAATATGGCATAAAAAAATATTTTATATAATAAACGAGGTTGATTTTTTGAAATTCCCCTTATATAAAACCCATGTCATAGGCATGGGTTTTTACTGTTTGGTAAATTATTTTAATTTTTAAATTGGTTTATTTTTACTTTTATTTGTTATTGATTTTTTTGTGATTTAATTTTTTATTTGTTAAAAATACTTTACTAGGGTATTAAGATATTTATTATAAAGAATGTTCTGTATATTTTAATTTTATTAATTTTAATTTAAATTTATTAATGCTAATAAGAATATTTGAATTAAAGTTATTGAAATATAATAATAAATTTTGTTTTACATATCGTAACAATTAGTTTGTTTTTTGTTATTTTCCCTCAATTTTGTTTTTATAATGTGATGTAAAATAAGTTTAATGCAAATAAGTGTGATTTATTTGTGTTTAATATGGAAAATAAGCTTTTAAGTGAAAATTAATACTATTTTTTATTAAAGGCGTCGCTGTAAATACTGTGTTTTGGAAACTGTTTAATAAAATTTAACTTAAAATGGATTGTATAAGGGGAATATCATGCCAATTAATCTAGCCAGTTATGCACTGAGTGGTGCAAAAATAGCATTTTTTGATAATGGTTCATTTGTGGACACTGCTGGGGGGACAGGCGCAGAGTCTGATAACCTACAAGCAACACTAAGTTCACAGGGACATATTGTTTCAACCTTTACCGATTATAGTGCAACAGGTTTGACAACAGCTTTAAGCGGAAAACAAGTCTTGGTAATTCCTGAGTTAGAAGTAGGTTCCTTGGGTTCTGCTTTGACTACTCAAGCGAAAGACGTAATTCGAGATTTTATTAGTGATGGTGGTAGTCTTATCATTGGAGGTTCGAGTGGTTCAAATGATACTTTGCTACTTAATGATTTGTTCGGATTCTCTCTGACAGGTAATAATGCAAATACTGTGACCAATCGCACAGGTACAGCAACAGGAACGACGTTCGCTGATGATCCCACATCATTGCCTTGGAATGATGGAACCTATTCATTGAATACCAGCTCACTCCCAGCTGGTTCAAAAAGTGTTTTTGAGGCTAGTGGCGTTACTTCTGTAGCGGTCATGCCTTATGGTGCTGGTCAAATTAGTTATATTGGCTACGATTGGTATAACGCTGCACCAGTAGGTACTCAAAATGGTGGTTGGCTACAAGTTATGTCCAGTGCAGTTAGCACAACTAATGCTGTGCATGTCACTGATAGTAGTTCTACTGGAACTGAAGATACTGCTTCGATTTCAGGATCAGTAAGTGGTACTACTCCTAATGGAGGTACTTTGACTTATAGCCTTATTGGTACTGCTCCAACAGGTTTAATCTTCAATAGCAACGGTACGTATACATTAACACCACAAGCCGCTGACCAAGGTCTGGATAGTGGTGAAAGCCGTGTTGTGACTTTCCAATATCAAGCAAATGATGGTACAGCAGATTCCAATATAGCTACGGTTACCGTGACGATAAATGGTGTCAATGATGCACCTGTTGTGCCAGTTACAGTAATTACCACGTTGACTTTTGAAAGTGTCGATATAGCTAACCTCTATCCAGATACATATGCTGGGATTGGTGATACCTATAGCAAAGATGGTTATGTTTTGACATTAGGTGCTGGGCAGCACTTTGATAGTGCTGATGCAAATGGTCTATTTTTTCATAATGGTTCTGCCAATTCGAACTATGATGCGATTGCAACATTAACTTATAACGGTGGTGCATTATTTGATTTAGATGGATTTACTCTGAAGTTGGGTTATGCGGCAGAAGTTCGCACGAGTTTAAATCCTGGCACCGTATTAACATTTCCTGCTGGTGTAAATACAGTTAACTTCCAAGGTGTGACATGGATTGAATTCAGTCCGATTGGAAATGGCAGCGCTGATGGTAATCAGATTTACCTTGATGATGTTATTGTGCGCCACACGACGATAACAGTAACAGGCAGTGAAGATGATAGTGCAATTACTGGTGTCGCACCTGCGACAGATGTAGATGTAGAGCCGCTTACATTTAGTTTGGTTGGTACTGCCCCAACAGGTTTAACCTTTAACAGTGACGGCACATTCAGTGTCGCACCACAAGCTGCTGACCAAGCGTTAGATGATGGTGAAAGCCGTGTTGTAACCTTTCAATATATTGCAAATGACGGCACAGCCAATTCAAATGTAGCGACTGTTAATGTCATTATTAATGGTTTAAATGATGCACCTGTTGCAGTTGATGGTACTGCATCAGGTAGTGAAGATGCATCGATTACAGGTACTGTCGCAGCAACAGATGTTGATGTTGAACCACTGACCTATAGTTTGGTTGGAACTGCACCAACAGGTTTGACCTTTAATAGTGATGGTACATTTAGTCTTGCTCCACAAACTGCCGATCAAGGATTGGATGATGGTGAAAGCCGAGTTGTAACTTTCCAATACCTTGCGAATGATGGAACAGTTGACTCGAATGTATCTAC
>NW_022203833.1:0-6776 GCF_009176525.2 Contarinia nasturtii | reverse complement strand
AAAAAAAAAACAATCGTATTTTGTGCACTAAGCAAAACACAAAATATGCTACCACTAAAGATGACGACGAAGTCTACTTATCAAAATTGAAAACCAGACAAAATCAGAGAAGCAGAAGGAGAGAGAAAAAAATGCTCAGACATGACGCATTTTTTAAAGCCGGAATGAAAACACTATGCTGCACAGTTATGGCATACCTGCCATAGAATAACGAAAAAAAACATCATCGCTCATGCCTAGAAATTGTCGATCGTTTTTTTAATCATATTGTTGACACTCAACTATAAATTTTAATTCATTTGGGCTCTGAAGACTGCCGCATTTGCTGTTTGTATCGTTGGCCTCTTTTGCATATGCTCAAATAAATGAATTTATGGTTTTTCAGTATAATGTTACACCAAATTCAGTGAAGGAGAAATAGTCGGCATTACAAAGAAGAAAACAAATATTTGTTTCAATTTTTTATTTGATGCGTGTTTCGTTTTCTTTGCGCATTCACATTTTTCGCTTTATAGCATTCTTACATTTATCTATTTTCAGTTTATTTGTTTTTGTATGCATGTGGCTACTACCAAAAATCACCAAATCCTTTACGCTGAATTGGTATTAGTTAAATAATAGAATACCACCGTTCCAATCGATTTACTGTATTTGTTATGTTTCGTTTTCGATGCTCAATTTTTGTTGCATTGTGCAAAAAAGTGACTTAGAGTCAGTCTATAAATGAATTATTTCCTATTGAAAATAATGATAAGAGAGTAAATCATTTTTTAGCTGAAAATATTTCAAGAGGACAGTTCAAAAATGTCTAAAGGAGAGCAAACATTTTGAACGATTTATTCCATATACGTTTCGTTTATGGTTTAGCCAAAGAGCAATGCCAAAAAGTGCCTTGCAACCCTTTTTTAGCGAGATGAGAAAATTAAAATATAAATGAAATAGTGAAAAGAACTAGAAATGCATTTTGAATACTTGAAGTACTTATTTTTTAAATTATCATAGTTTACATTAAAAAAACAACTATTTTTTTGCTATTACCATCGTTTATGACACTCAAATTTATTATTTTATCGTCAAAATTAATAAGATTTACTAGACTTTTCTTTTGGCCTTTACATTTGATTATAATTTGTGAAATGTATAAGCACACACACACACACACACACACACACACACACACACACACACACACTTGTATGTAATATGCCGTCTGAACGTCCATGGAGTTTCGATTCGATAGAAGTGCGCATGCTCATACAAACCATAGTTGTCACAACAAAAACTTCATATTTTATTTTCTCATTTGTGACTTGCCTTTAGACACGATTGCAAAGCAAGTAGTTTTCTAGTATCCACGAAAGAGGTACCTAAAACAATAACTATTTCGTTAATTAATTTTTAATTTGAAAATATCGTTAAGCATAATATTTTATGCAAGTTTTCAAACAAGAGTTCTGACTTTCAATCCAATTAAACTAAAAGTGTTTTCATATTTGCGATATACGAAAAGTAAACGAAAAAACAGAAATATATATGTCATTGTTTTTATTCAGACGGCAAAAAATAGATAAAGGGGAGACACCATCTCACCTAGAGCTTACCATTTTTTCTCATTTCTTCAATTCCTCAATTAAAAAAATCGGAACATAAAAATACAAAAAATCAGCATCTCATAAACCTTAATGTTAATCCCAAAATTTCATTGTTCGTTTGTCGATTGAAAAATTTTAAGAATAAAAAGTTAAGAAATCATGTTAAAAAAATGCGATGTAGCGCCACGCCAAGTGCTGTTTTATGCGACCGATAGTTGAATTGATTGCCCGAGAATGAAAGCGAGACTTCTATTCCCAAATTATTGAAATGTAACACCACCATACAAAATATGCTGACAGTCGACTGCTGATCAGCACTTTTTGTATGGCGGTATTACATTTCAATAAGTTGTGAATAGAAGTCTCGCTTTCATTCTCGGACATTCAATTCATCTAAACCTAAAAACTTTTAATATTGCTTAATTTTTCCCTCTGGGTTTGCTTGGCATTACGTAGTGCGGCGAGAGAGAAAATCGACAGCGAAGTTACTAATGTTAACTGTTCTCTGCACCTGGCCAATTGATTTATAATTATTTATAATTTGGGTGTGCGTTTGTGTTTTGGCGCTATCCTAACCAACTGTAGATTTAAAAAAATCTATTTGATTTCTGAGGAAAGAATTCTCATTGCATATTTGAAGACGTCATTGTATATTTTCTATTTATCTTTTTCGATTAGGTTGTAACACCGCAAAAGTGTGGCGACATATATTTATATGATCTACAGCCGAAAACACCAAATTATTTAAGCAGTCCACACCAAACATTATCTATTATGTCTGATTCCGAAACATATGATACACCACGACCCGTTCAGAGTATGAACTATGATTCACCGCATTGGACTCGAACATCACAATTTAGCAGTAGAATGGAAGAATCATATGATGTACCACGATCAGTTGCAATGCTATCCCAACAGAATATGACACCGAGCAGCTCAAATTCATCATTGCTAACACCGGATGGTCACAGCATATCGTCATCGAATCGATCATCATTGGCGAATATGCCAGACTATGATATACCGCGGCGTTTTCAATGTCAAATTCGATCTGATAGCTCATCAATTCACTTCCAAAGTACTTATGACATTCCCCTTTCAAATCAACCGAAAGTGAGCACAATTAAAGAGTTGCCATTGGAATTGTCTTCAGCCTTGGAGACTCTTGCCAAACTAGAAACTGAAGCAGCTGGTGCAATAAACAAGTAAATAAATTCGAAATTATAATAAATTCTTTATATTGGTTTTAAATGCTAAATCTAAACCTTGATCTAAACTATTATCTTTTTCAGATTGTTAGGATTTGTGTCAACCAGCTGGCGCACCAAAGAAAAATTGGAACCAATGATCATGGATATTAAACTAGCCGCTGTGCGCTTACGAACAGTTTTACACGATTTGGCCGAATTCGGAGAGGGTGCATTGGGCAATGCTTTGAAAGCGGATGATAAGAGACTTGCCATTAAATTAAAACCACTGGTGAAAGCGGTACGTTATGGTCAAATTCGATTCAGTAGCTCATTCTTTTTTAATTATATTCATTATCTTCATTCACATTTATACATTAATTCTAACATGTATTATGATATTTCTAAATGATGACAATGAAAACAGAATGTATGTGAGATAGAGAGAGTGTGTCTGGGATAATGAACAGAGCATCTTGATTTGCTGCTGCTCAGCATATAGCTGAGAGCTGAGAAATGCTGAACTCGTGCGGCTAACGCATACGAAACGGATGGCACGCACACATGCATTCTCCTCGTTTAAACGGTTATAAACAGTTGATTGGACGTTCAATTCAAAACTCAAAACTTAGTAACCAGTTGAGTTTGAAATTGTGTTGCGACCGACATATGAGAAGCTGCGAGAAAAACATCACGTCGCATCCCTCGTTATTTTGCTTACGTAATTGAAAGCAAGAGATGAGATGCGACGTGCTGTTATTGCTCTCAGTCTTTCATATATTCTGAAAGTGTACGTCTAACGCATACGAAACGGATGCACGATACATATTCCCCTTTCACTTCGTATGTTCGCTGGTATAGTGTGTTACCGTTGTACTGGCAATAGCGTCAACGGCAGCACATACGAAGCGAAAGGGGAATATGTATCGTGCATCCGTTTCATATGCGTTAGCCGCACGAGCTCAGCATTTCTCAGCTCTCAGTAATATGCTGAGCAGCAGCAAATCAGGATACTCTGATAATGAATGAGTGAGATATGATTGAAAACTATTAAAATGTAAAAAAAACTATATAGCTTGATCTCACACATATAAAATAATAAAAGTTGCGACCGCAAACAAATTGCTGAAAAATTTAGATTTGGTAGTAGTAGTAGTAGTAGTAGTAGTAGTAGTAGTAGTAGGGACATAAGTGCATTGCATGTGAACAACGGCATCCGATGTACATCGACAAGGACATCCAGAAGCAAGAAACGAAATGCAAACAACCAACTTCCTTGTTGGTTGTATTCCTTCGCGACAGAAATGCTGCAAGGAATACAAAAAAAAAAATATTTTCGACCATTCCGCCATTGTCATTATGACCCCAAAAAATCAAAAATTAAAGCACGATACGCTTACATAAACTACATTATATAGTAGTGGACGTGGTTAAAAAGTACTAGAAATAGTAATCATTTTTTTCTTCCACAGGATTGATTACACTACCAAATCTCAAATTTAAGTAATGTTCTTTGCTCAAGCAATTTTTATTACTTGCTTATCCATAACGAGACATTATATTGTGATATTTTCAGCCAAATGAATCAGCTCAGCCAAATATCGTCAGGCGCTGAAATTGAGTGAAAACAATAGAAGTGATTGTTATGGTTACTAAAACAATCACTTTTATTGTTTTCACTCCATTTCAGCTCTTGACGATATCTGGCTGAGCTGATTCATCTGGTTGAAATTATCTCAATATAATGTCTGTCCTAAACATATATATAAATATAAGTTATCATAATAATTGATTGACGTCATATATAATTAGGAATTATTTCACATATGAATTGAATACTTTCTATTCACAATTTTTTTTTTATTATTTGTTCTTTTCTTTCGTGTTTCTCTCTTTAGGTACGTGATGCTGATAAATTGGTGCACGAGGTGTCACAAAATCTCGATTTGCATGGATGGACAGTTGATATATTGGGTAAAGAGGACGATAATAAACCCGGTGATAATCTGAATCAGCTAATTGCATGTGCGCAAACACTAACCGAAGATGTACGACAGATCACATCGTTCATTCAAGGAAATTCAATGCTTCTCTTCAAACGAACGTTGAATAAATCGAATGATGCCAATGGCTCTGGTAGCTCTCTCTGGCTTGAAGATTACGATTATGTTAGTTTGGAATCTAAAGAGCAAACGACCAAAATAAATGCCCAACTACGTGATGCATTGCCACATGAATTACGCGCCAATTTTGATAGTACAATGCAATGTGCTGAAATGGCCGCCATTTCAAATACCGATAAGACTGAGTTGAATCCCAACGATAAATCACTGCTCACATACTATGCCATGCAAACTGTAACGCACATGAAATATCTAACGCAAGCAATTGACGCATTTTTACAAACGGTTGAACGAAATCAACCACCGAAATTTTTCCTTGCTTATGGAAAATTTGTTATTCTAAGTGCACACAACATTGTGACAATCGCCGATATTTTGCATCGAAATTTAACGAAACAAGATGTTAAACTTCGCATACTGGAGTATGCTGATTCGTTATCGGATGCATTGAAAACATGCGTTACAAAAACGAAAAAAGCTGCTCAACAATTTCCATCAGTTACAGCAGTACAAGAAATGGTCGATTCCATTGTAGATATCTCACATTTGGCATATAATTTAAAAATATCAATGCTTCAAGTGATTAGCCATTAAATTTATTACTTAATAATGAACAAATCAGACATTAACCTACAATGACAAATGCACAACTTTTATTAAAAAACAACAAAATTAAATGGCAAAGAAACAAATATTTTATGTGATGAAAATTGTGAATACCTTAAAATCAATAAGGTACTCTCCCTCCTCACCTCAATGTTGCATTGCCAAATTTAAAGAACGCAAATATAAACTGTATCGTTGAAAATGCAACATTTATTCCTTGAAAAATTATTGTCAAAAAAATTGATTTTCACTATACAAGAAATAAATGTAAATATACAAGTGTTTTCTTTTTCTTTCTATGTTTTTGTAAAACTTGACTTTGATATCAAAACGAGTAAAGTCTGAGACTCTGCAAATGAGAAAAAACAACCGTTTGTTTGTTATTTTCGGAATTTATATTTATTTGTAATGTTTTTCTCTACAACATGTGCTATGAAATGCAGATTTTCGATATCATTTTTTTTTTTGAAAAAATAATTAAAAAATAAATAAAAATTAAACAAAAAATTACAAACAGTTCAAAAAACATAGAAAACTTTTATAAAAATTCTTTGTGCTAGTGTATATGTTCAACAGAAAGCCCAAAGAAAAACAATAATTATACGCATGAAATGAGTAAAAAGAGAAATAAAGGTCAAACGTAACAGGATAGACAATGGACAGGATAGCATGCGGCATGACTGTATTTGCATGTATTGTGTTTTATTCACAAACTTCTAGTTTGGCTGCGCCTTTTTCCAACTCGTCCACACACACTGGCGCCGTCAGTATAACAGAATAACGGATTCGCTTGTTTTTGAAGTAACTATAGGAATTATCGAAAACTACCATATCTGTAAAATAGTAGAAAAAGTAATCAATTGTTAAAGTTCCATTAGGTGCGAATATTTTAAGATTACTGTTCAACACACGTGATGCGTTGATGCAATTGCATACGCAATTGAAAAAAAAAACGATTGAGAGTGAAAAGGTAAAAAAATCTACTAATATGCACACAAGAGCGAAGTTTTTAATTGGACGCTGCTATCATAAAATGGTCACTAAAGCAGCGCAGTTGACATTTGTTCCATCGCGCCAAAACAAGTGTCAACTATGTTGTCGTAGTGACGATTGTATGAAAATACCAATAGATATTTTAACCACTGGTAAATTTACAATATACCAATACATTTGAACAATTTCACAACTACTGTTTTTCGCAGGCATTGTATTCATTTTAAATGAGACAAAATAGCACTCTATTTCGATTGTGTGACAAGTCACTG
>NW_022203832.1:0-1217 GCF_009176525.2 Contarinia nasturtii | reverse complement strand
AAACAATAAAAACAAATATTTTATCTTGTGTGCAACATTTTTTTTATCAACAATGGAAAATTTTGCGAACTGGAGAAAAAACAGCATTTGCGGGAAGTTTTACTCGGCTATTTTTTCGCAAAGAAAACTGCTGCTGACAGTCATCGTTTGCTTGAGGAAACTTATGGTAAACATGTTCTATCAAAAACCCAATGTTACGATTGGTTTAAACGCTTCAAAAGTAATGATTTTGATATCAGTGACAAAGAACGACCAGGACAACCAAAAAAATTTGAAGACGAAGAATTGGAGACATTGCTCCATGAGGATCCATGTCAAACGCAAGAGGAGCTTGCACAATCATTGGGAGTGACTCATCAAGCCATTTCAAAACGTTTGAAAGCATTGGGGTTCATTCAAAGACAAGAAAATTGGGTGCCACATAAAGGTGTCAACCGGACACAGACGGACAGAAATTTGTTCAATTTTTTCCGTCCGTCCGGTCCGAAAGCCTTTGCAAATTCCCGGACGTCCGATCCGACGTCCGGGAATTTGCTAAGGCCTTCGGACGTCCGGTCCGACTGTCCGAAAATGGGAACGGACATTCGGACGTTTATCGAAAATGTGTTCCATCACAATCCGAGCAAAAATCCGAAAGTCCGTTCTCATTTTCGGACAGTCGGACTGGACGTCCGAAATCCAATGTAAACTGTACGAACATCGGACCGGACGTCCGGGAATTTGCTAAGGCTTTCGGACCTGACGGGCGGACAAGTTTTGTCCGGCTGCCACATGAATTGAAACCAAGAGACGTTGAAAGGCGATTTTTCACGTGCGAGCAGTTGCTTCAAAGACAGAGAAGGAAGGGTTTTTTGCATCGAAATGTCACTGGTGATGAAAAGTGGATCCATTACGATAACCCCAAGCGAAAACCAGCATATGTAAAGCGCGGCCAACCAACACCATCGACGTCAAAGCAAGACATTCATGGTTTCAAGCTAATGCTCTGTATTTGGTGGGATATGAAAGGTGTTATCTATTATGAGTTGCTGAAACCGGGTGAAACCATTACGGGCGAACGATATCGACTACAAGTGATACGTTTGAGCCAAGCATTGCGAGAAAAACGGCCTGAATACGAGCAAAGACACGATAAAGTGATTTTGCTGCATGACAATGCTCGGCCACATGTTGCACAGCGTGTCAAAAACTATTTGGAAGCAAATCGATGGGATGTC
>NW_022203831.1:0-1048 GCF_009176525.2 Contarinia nasturtii | reverse complement strand
CGAAACATTTCAAATATATGTTCTCGTAACAAAATCGATTTATCCGATTGGTTTGCATTCATTTCAAAAACATAATTTGCCGGACTTTCGCCCAAGATCAATGTAGTTGCGTATGCAATAACAAGTGGTCCACTTGATGTCTCATCATACTGCTCTGTCTTCGGTATAACAACTATTGTATTTGCAAATGGATATCGAATTTCCGCGATTGACGCATCTACTTCATAGTTCATCTTACTTATTCGGCTATCATAAAAATAAACCGTTTTATGATTTGGATCGTAGTACATGCATATGTAATGGCCAGATTTAATCGCATCACTGTATAAGATCTGGATATCGTATTTATCACTAGAAATTGCAGGATAGTTTCTGGGAAAGTAAGGCTGGACGTCGATCATATCGTAATTATATTTTTCTCGGACCAACTGTATGAAATAATTGATTGTTTTATTGGTAAATGGAGCATTTGGCTCTTTGATCCTGTTCAAGTCATTCACATTCATACAATCAATATTCACGTAGAATGTGAGAAGACAACTGAAATAAAAAATGATTCATAATAATTGATTTGATGAGAATAAAGACTGGGAATATTTATTTTAAAAGCTTAATTTCACTTACGATATGAATAGTAACCACGATGACATGACTTAACCGTTCAGTAGTTTCAATATTACAGAATTATTTAATATAATTTTCCTTTTAATTTTTTAACTTTCTATCCATTGACCAAAATTCAAAATTCGACTGATAGAAGTCAACTCATATCTCTCTAAACTTCATACGAAGTTTGCTTGTAATTGCCGGTGATTGACAACGTTTTTTAATATAAGTTTTTTTCGGCACTGTTAGTAGATAGACGTGTCACTACAGCAGCTGTGTAAATTCAGAAATTCGATATAAAAAAATGTTCAAAAATTTCAGTATGGAACTCTATTTTCATTTGACGGCCTAAGAAGAAAACGATAACATATAGAATATTCTGCAAAAAGACGAATACAAATTTATGTGAGCAAAAACCAAATATACAAACAGACAGCGCAAA
>NW_022203830.1:0-1134 GCF_009176525.2 Contarinia nasturtii | reverse complement strand
AATCAAACATGCAGCTCGCTTTATTAATTGATGTGTTTTCTATCCGCAAATAATAGTGCAGATTTCGCGAAGTGGGTGACTGTAATGACAGACGTAACATTATTTGTTTAGTGTATGTCTAGCTGCATGGTTCAATATAGTTTTCTGACATAAAGCAAAAAAAAAGTTACTTGCTGGAGTGGCTCTTGGTCTATACGTATATCTATACATTTCATAAAATCAAACCAAACCAAACCATACCAACCTGTTAATAATAATGTACAACTAGTTGTCGGTGGATAATTATCGCTTAATGTAGTTGTATCAATTGGGCTGAAAAATGTATTGTTTTCTAAAGGACAACTAAATCGTTGGCAAATAATTTCATCTGACTCAGACACTTCTCCCTGTGAACGTTTGCTCCGAAGCTTATTTTCTAAGGTGATGGATGTTTGTGCAGCTATCATTCAACAAGTACACATTGACGAATAAGCGAACGTATAATATTGGAACAAGGTAAAAAGAAAAATCGAATATTGTTGTAAAGAAAAGAAGAAAATAGACAATAGAGGAAAACAAAAATTTGATTTAGTGCTCTTTCCATTATAAATAAATTAAAAATGTTTTATCCTGTTCCTTTCTCTGCTTTCACATTCTTTATGACAAATTATCTGGTTCCTATCGACTGTTTCGTGAATATTAAAATGAAAACAGACCATCCAGTCAATTATTGGTTTATTCAACTACGTTTTTTATTGAAAATCCGAGCCTTCGATCGTTGTTGAGATCTTCTTCAGGGCTAAAAAATATACAATACAACAAAGTTACAAACTAATTCCTCGACACATCCTATCAACAATAAATAGATCACATAAATCCAAACTTACAAACAATGGTAACAGCAGTTTCAAAGTCAATAATGTCTTCTGTTGCAAACATTGCATGGTCAAAAATTAATTTAGTTTAAAATCATCTATTAACGTTTCTACTTTAAGGTATTTTAACTCGCGCATTGTTTGGCTTACAGTTCATTACTATTGACATGTGTACAACATACAAAACTTTCTTTGGGTTGTTTTTTGAAAAAATTTGTTATTACTATCTAATGCTAGGGGAAAATGACTACTTATAAGTTCGACGAAACCTATAGAATTG
>NW_022203829.1:0-1034 GCF_009176525.2 Contarinia nasturtii | reverse complement strand
CACTTTTTAATGACTCCAATGTCGACTGGTTTATTTTTATTAAATTTTCGAATACTTCTACGATCATTGGTTAATTTGTAAAAAATTTCACCACTTCTGTCCAAGCACTCGGTTAATCCGCCATACGGAATATTCTCACGTTCTGGCAAGTGAGGTTTATAGTCATCGACATAGTTTGTATTTTAGTCATTGTCGTCGTCGTCGGCGCCATCATTAGTTGAATCAGTCGAAATGCTCTGTCCAATATCAATGACCTTCTTTTCAATTTGGCTCTTTTCGTTTCCACTACATGCAAATCGTCGCGACCAAACTTGTTTTATGATTATGAAAATTAAAAGTGCTACCCAACGGACAAATATGTAACGTTTTTAGGACATTTTAACGTTAAAAAATGTAACGCTTTAACCCATTTTTGTGGCAATTTTCGTGTCAAATGGAAGGTAGAATATAGGCATAATGTGAACCACTTTTTCGGCTTTTTCGTGTTGCGATACACAACAACATCTTCTGTGTGTTTCGATTGTTTCTCTTTTTGTTATTATATTCTAAGAAACTGTAGCGGCAATACAATGTAAACAAATGTAAATAACATAAACTCGTTGAGTTCATAATATCGTATTCATACGATTGATTTTAAGCAAATGAAATTTTAAAAACAAACCGGAAAAAAAGAGGATGAAAATACAAATCTTACTCTCTTCTCTGTGTGTGTGTTTCGATTGTGCATGAATAAAAAAAAACATTGCGTAGGAATTTCAAGTGACTGTGAAATACATTTATAAATGTACCTTTTTTTTAGATTTGTTTGATTTGATTTTAGTTTCAGAAACATGTTTGAATGTGTACGACATTTGACAGTTGGTAGCTGTGTGTATTGGTGTGTATCATATCGAAGCCGATTTTTCTGATTACATTCAAAATGTGCTTCGTAAACATTGCATCGTATGAATTAATTTCTTTGAACAATGTTTGAAATTATAATTCCGACACCGAACTAAATAGGGATTTTTTCGCATCAAAATATTTTGAAGTTA
>NW_022203828.1:0-1031 GCF_009176525.2 Contarinia nasturtii | reverse complement strand
TAGACTGGCCCCCAAAACACAAAATATGAAATTTGTTCGCTCTTACCTCGGAATACTTTTCCATATGGTGTGCAAATAACGTGTGTAAAGTTTCATGCCGATAGCTCAACGCTAGATGGTGCCGCAAGAGCTCGGTAGGTCATTTGTTGAATTAATTGAAAAATGACGTTTTCAGTTAAAATAAAAATATCTTCGCACAACCATATCGACTAAAAATTGATGGTAATCGTCATTTTCCATCAAACACCTGCCACTGGTGAGGTTTCAAACGATTTGGATGGAAATAAAACACATCTCCATGCAGAATTTTCATTTTTTTGACCAAAAATTCCAATTTCGTCACCAAAAATGAAGGTTTTGTACCAAAAGTACAATAGACCTCCACAAATTAATCTCATTCGAAGTTAGAATACTTTCAGAACAAAACTAATGTGATTCCACTTTGGTATACATCCATTTGAACGCATCGTATAGCTGGAAAACTGTCATTTGCATAGCAAATTGTGAGCAATGAACGTGGGGAAAAATATGAATATGAAACATGATTTATCCGAACTATAATTCACTTCTTAACCTATTTCAATGACTGAATTCGAGCAATTTTGAAAATATAAACAATATCAATGCTGTTGGAAAGCGTTCTGGCCTGATTTGCGCATTGCTATACTGGCCGAGGTGAATGTATGTTTTCAACTCGCAATATAATATGGATCATTTTATGAAGAACCAAAAGTGAGATTCAATTGGTTTTATATCATAAATGTTATACTGAAATCGATAGAATATCATAAAATTTCATGAAATATCACATCTAGGGCCGTGTAAGTGTTATCAAGTTATCAAAATTTGGAAATTTTCGATTAGGTGATAAATACCTTTTAAAGCAGTTTTTTTTAAAAAAGAGCACACTAAAAAATCAAACATTTTACATATAGATATTAATTAAATGGCTCTGAATGTGATATTTCATGATATTCTATCGACTTTAGCATAAAATATATGATTTAAAACCAATTGAATGTCACTTTTGG
>NW_022203827.1:0-3095 GCF_009176525.2 Contarinia nasturtii | reverse complement strand
TGAATGTGTCGAACGGAGCAACAGCACCAAATGTACATTTAGTGAATGTTGTTGATACATTTCTCGATCTTCTTTTTGTAATTTTAAATGAAAAACCACTTCTATTTATCCATTTCAAATGAATTCTGTGTTCTTTTAGTAGAAAAGTGTAATGAAGGTGAAATAGCATGTGATAATAAATGCCATCCTCCGTCAATTCGTTGTAATGGAGCCCCAGAATGCAAGAACGGATTTGATGAAATGAATTGTCCAAATGATACTTCCATACATACAAGCTGAAACCCATCGACATGTGGAGGTTATAGTTGCAGATAAACAACCGTGTGTGTAGCTATACTGCAAGATTTCTTACATTCATTTATGATTTATCTGTCTTTTACTATTATGAAACAGCTTTTGGTGATAAGAATAAAAACTTAAATACGTAGTAAATGGTTTTCTTTTATTTTTCGATTCAATATTTTGTGATTACAATCC
This sequence comes from Contarinia nasturtii, assembly GCF_009176525.2. NCBI lineage: Eukaryota > Metazoa > Arthropoda > Insecta > Diptera > Cecidomyiidae > Contarinia > Contarinia nasturtii. The sequence continues at coordinate 2,618 of NW_022203827.1, read as the reverse complement.
GTCGCTCCGAGATAGGCAAAGAGTCACAGACATGTTTGCAAATAATTAAATTACACAAAGACGAATAGATTGTAACAAAAACAACCAGAAATCACCAATATACTGACTGTAATGCTGTTTACATGTATCCGTAATGTGCTACAAATAGCTTTATAGAATCAACTTATTGGTGACTTGGGCGGTGATTGGAATAGAAAACATTTCTGTAAATCACACGGTCACATTGGATATCATTGAACGCCGTTTGTACAAGCTATGGCGCATTCCATTGCATTGAATTTAACATTCTGGTTTGTCTAATTTTCTCACGTTTTCACACATTTCTTGGTCGTATTTTAACTAAATTTGATTATCACATTTTTGTTGTTCTTGTAATTAATATATTAAATTATTCAAACAAATCACCAGATTGAATTGTATGACTCATTAAAAAATTAAAAATGAATCGTCAGAAAAATATCTCAGTCTGAATCAAAATATGTTTTATTGATGACCTATCGTTGTGACATAAGCATTATCTCGCTTTATTTTTTGCGATAGTTTGCTTTAGTTTCTCAGAAAGTCTTTCTATATTCCTCTATTAAAAACAGAAATCGGTCGACAAAGTAAAATAATTGTTGTTCAATCATCGAGCGGAATATATTCACAAGTAAATTCTTTCAATACCCCGAAAAGTTTAATTAAATTAAAGTTTAGCCATCGAATATTTTGGTTGGTAAGTGAGTTGTGTTCATTTGTGAATTGCTTAATATATTGGTGTCTTGAGTTTGTTCATCGGTGAATCGACAGAATTGTTATTTTCATCGCAGAATCCTAATAACATCCAATCCATACGACTTCAAAATTGACCCATTTAAACAAAAGAAAGAGCGACGCTTTCTTCCGCGGCACCTAAAACAGTTTCGTGAATCCAGAAAGATCTGTCTCACGATTGTTGTGTAAAAATTGGTTTTGAAAGAAAAGTTCGTATTTTAAATGCTTTGAAAATGAAATGTTTTTTTTTTTACCCTTAACCGGGCAGGTCAAAATCCTAACGTTTTCGGGCAAGTGGGGCCTCTGAGGCCCGACGTACATTTTCCATGCAAATTCAATGAATTTTTTTCTTTCTTTATTCAAATTTCAATGAATTTATATGACGAAAATTATTGTTTTAATATAATCGATATTGAATTAAATATGTTTTTTGTAAAATATAACTGAAAAAATGAAAAAATAATCAATATTTATTCCGAATCGGATGCATTCTAGGGGGATTCCGCGCGTATTTATGTACCAAAATTTAACTTCATTCTTAAAATCTCATAAAAATTCAAATATCTCACCGTATCTGACAATATCCGTAAGTATTCACCGATACCCACCATGTAGGATACTTCAAATTTTGTCGAATATTTTGACATTTTTAGAATATGGGTGAATATGAGATAATAATGAATGGTGGTGAATTTTTGGCGCTGCAGACCTATTTATAATAGGTGAATTATTGGGACAGCTTCTAAGCTGTCATGGTAGTTGTTTGTTACATGTGTGTAAGTTTTTGCATTACAAAGCAAAATTGAAATGTGCCATTTGCAATGGAACGGTTCTGGCGTGAGTATCAAAACTTCTACGAACATAAAATTCCAAAAATTATTAAAGATATTTTGGCTGTCTGTGCAATCGATAGAGCGTCATTAAGTTATTTAAATGAACAAAGTATAAAAGAGATTGAACAAATAGTGAATCAGAACAAATCAATATATTTTTTAGTATATAGAAGCTGTCATAATAATTCACCACTTCTTCATTCCCTGTTCTTGTCAAGTTCAACATTGTCGGTATTGCAGTTCAGAAAATCTCAAAATATCTCCCAAAAAACGTAAAGTTGTGTTAACATCTCTTGAATTTGTTGAAATCCCCCGAATTTGTTCATATTTATTCATATTTAAGAGCGCGGAATCCCCCTAGGATGCATTTAAGTTCCAGTACAGTAGTTGTTTAGTACAAATTTTGCACTTCATTTAAAAATTTCGATGACATTTTGTATGGAAAATGTACGTCCGGTAGTTGTTCAAACCTCAATACAACGCTACTTGGGGAAACAAATTCAAAACAACTTTTATCAACGATTAGTAGAAGGCATAGCTGTCCACGAACGTTTGTTCGTTCGTTCGTAGAATATTTTTTTGGTCTTTTTGTTCGTTCGTTCGTTCGTAGAATTGTATTGCGTTCGTTCGTTCGTTCGTAGAAACTGAAATGTTCGGATTGTTCGTACGAACAACGAACAACGAACACGTTCGTTCGTTCGTAATTTATGAAAATTTATTTTCTCAAAATAAACAAATATTGTGATACTAAATGTAAATTGGAAAAACCTTAAATTGATTTTTCCCGCTTTTCCGATGGGAAATTGTGAAAAATAAGCAAAATATTGACTCTCATACGAAAAAAATTTTTCTCACTTTTTTGTGCATTATACCCAGTCTCCGAGAGTTTCATATAAGGTTGCCATGTAACTGCAGAAAGTCAGTCGAAAATATTGAAAAAAAAATTTTCGTTTTTTCGACCGTCTTTGTGCTGCTACATAACTAGCTTATATGAAACTCTCTCAGACTGGGTATAATGCAAGAAAAAAGAGA
>NW_022203826.1:0-4470 GCF_009176525.2 Contarinia nasturtii | reverse complement strand
TTAACAAGGACTATTTCGACGTAATTTTTGACGAGGAATCGATTTAACGCCATAAAAATGAGATCCGATGGCGTCTAGACCTTAACAACTAACGATTCAGAGGGTCATCAGAGGGTCATACCATGGAATATGAAAATGTACCGGGCCGAACGGAGGTTCATCTGGGGTCAAAGTCGTAGAACAAAAGTTGTTTGTATTGAGGTCCTCTATAATAAAAAACATGTCCATGGTACATTTCATGAGAATGGATCAAATGACCCACCCTACTGTTCAATCCATATTCATCGTATATGATCCTATATAAAGTTCTATACTTGATCTAGTTCACTTTGACGGTTCAAATCGTTTATGTCCATTAGCGTGGACATGGGCTGTGTGTTTCTTCTGTTACATGTACGTTGTAATGGACAAGTATAGTAACATGGCGTCGTACAAATAAATTTAAAAATCCGTCACTCGTGTCGACACCATCTAGCACGGTAGTAAGGATTTCATTGCTGTGAAGAAAATGATATTCCCAAGTTTTAATTGTGATTAAATTACTGCAACAACACATTTTGGGAAAAAAATCCGATCAAATTCGAATCAACAAAACGCAATAAATGTTTAGTTGAAGAAATTTAATCAACAAAAAAACATGTGAATCTTATTTTCTTGTCGAAATACACAATCTCAACTAATTTGGAGAAATTTCAACACAATTTATTATATTGAAATTTCTTCAAACTTTCAGAATGTTAGCTTTTTGTGAAAAAAACAAAGTTTCACGTCATTGCAATGTCATGCTTCCACACAAAAATTCAATTTATTTGAAATGTTTGAATGAAAAGTGCGTCGAAAATTATTTGTGTCACAAAACTAAAGTCAGATTCAATTATCTCGTGAATTCAAATTTGAGTAACAGATATGTAATAAATGCATGTTGTGGATCACAGTGCGGAAAAGTTCATCTTACGGATTTAGGACATTTTATTTCCATTCACATCGTTTGAAACTTTACCAGTGGCAAGTGTTTGATGAAAAATGCCGATTACCATCAATTGTTAGTCGATATGGTTGTGCGAAGATATTTTTATTTTAACTGAAAATGTCATTTTTCAATAAATTCACATAATTTCCTACCGAGCTCTTGCGGCACTAGCCATAGACTAGTGGTTAGCGTGCCAGGTTTGTGAGCGTGAGGACACGAGTTCGATTCTCGGTCAAATTTGGTCCGGTATTTTTCCACCGTGATTCGCTCAGGAATCGTCAGTAGTTTAATGCGGAATAGATTTGGCCGGTTTTCGGGCTAGTGGAGTGTTTCGGAAGGGCACTTAAAGCCGTCGGTCCCGTATGTGCGCGTAACGAAGATATGGGCTCAGCATAGACACACATAAAATGGTTCACGTTAGGTTGTTGTATTGAATATGTGAGAGATTGCAAATACAACAACCGTAAAAAGGAAGTGCGCCATCTCTGGTGAATATACCGGTAAACCAGCGATATGTGCAAGAAGAGCCCAAAGCCATCTAGGAATGAATGAAATTCTTGTGACTGTCACGACAATTGACTTGAGAAGAAAGCTCTGGTCACTGGCCCTGTATGGAGGCTAGTTACATGGCTGCTAAAAAGTGAGCCACATCGTGGGAAGCATTCTCCAAGCAATCGAGTGACAGCACAGGACGGGTCGTCATGGAATAAGTTACGAAACTTGAGCATCGAGTGAATAGCTCTCCGTTTAATCCAATCTAGCGTTGAGCTATCGGCATGAAACTTCACACACGTTATTTGCACACCATGTTAAAATGTATTCCGAGGTAAGAGCAAAGAAATGTCAACTTTTGTGTTTTGGGGGCCAGTCTATGAGAAAATACGTCAAAACAATTTTTTATTATTTTTACCTGATAATTTTATCTCTTAATGTTAAAAAATTTGTAGTTTACGTTTTCTACCCAGTAGTCGGACACATAAGAAACATGTCGGAATTTGAGTTGCTATATGAAAAAAAACTCAACTGTTTATATTTTTCAATAATTTTTGCATTGGTCGAATTCCGTTCATTTCAATCTATCACGAGTGATTGCAGTCCAACATACAAGTCACGCAATACCATATATTCATACCTACCATCTATTTATTATATTTCAAACATATTTATTATATAGATTTCTAATATGAATTTTGACACAAAAATGAGCACAAAATGCAAAAAACAGTGAGATGAAACCCGAAATGTCAATAAATCCCAAAGTATCGAGTAATACAGCTTCCACAGTATACTTTGAAGTTCATAGTTTGAAAGATTACATCAGTGGTTCCAAAATCTTTTTTGGCCTCGCGGCCCAATTCGTGAAAAAATGCAATTGCTGTGGCCCACCAATAATTTCGAATATACATTCAATTTTACTTTGAATTTTTTTAAATGATGAATTTTGAGCCCGCATGGAAGACCATGCTTGTTAAGTAAAAAGCTATTTATTTTGTGAAAAAAACTCTCAACTAAAATTATTTTGAGTGTTTTTAATTTAGTTCAATCTTATATTTTCATCAATTACACATTTTGGCGTGAATGCGACATGAAATCAATTTACAAATGTGTTTTTAGTCCAGGAAGTGACATCGGCAACCAATCAGTATCAAAAATCAAATCATCTTATACAGAATTTAACGCTTTTCAAAATGATAATAGCCACTTTTTAATATTTTTCATGTGGAAACACCCTAATGGGCACCCAAAAAATTTAAGGGAGGGGGTCCAACGGCCACTCAAAAAACCCTAGCAAATCAAGACAACCTTAGCAATTTTAAAGATTTTTTGGAACAACTACACTTTAGTGAACTTTCTTAAAATGGCTCTATTTTTTATATGATATGCATACGTAGTAGAATATTGCATAGCAACATAAATTTTTATGCGGCAGCATAAAATTACAACATAAAAGCTAAGTGAATTAATGTCTAGCGAAGTTATCCGCGTATGTTCTGCAAAATTACTGAGATGGAAACTCAAGAGGCTCATTGGCACTTTACTCTATTGATGGGGGAGGCACTTTACTCTATCAGCAGGTTAAAGTGACCTGGCATGAGCCCTAGGGTGTAGCAGAAATATGAAAAATTGAAAAACAAATACTGCGAGGGTAATAACCTTGGCTATGGGATCTGCTGATCTCGAATCAGGCGTTTTTTTGCAAAAAAAGTATAAACTGGGTTGTCACGGCTCAACGACCGTATAATAATGGGAAAAATTTTGATTTTTTTGAATTTTTTGGAATTTTTTTGTAAGGCATAAAAATACACTATACTTTCAACATTGTTTATTTTTATGCTTGAATCATCAGAACAGAACCCAAATAACACATTGCAAAAGAAAAAAATCCATGCAAAGTTAAAAAATGATACCCTCACCATGAAGTGACAATTCATCGAATTCATCCGAAAAATCTCGAAAATTCCAATTTTCAAATGATTTTTTTTTCTGAACGTAAATTGAAGGTTCTGTGATCCGGAATGATCAATAATTGTCTGAAAATGATGTGTGCAATATTTAAGCTTTCTAACACAGCAGTAATTCATATAAGAAATTCATTTTCGGTACCAAGTGGTGACCTCATCGAAATATACGTATATATACAAAAAAGGTATGTATTTACGCATTTTAGACGTCCATATTGCCGTGAAATATCTGATATGCCTGTATAACTCTTACAATTCGGTAGCACAATAATTTTGAAGACATTTAGTGGAGTTAAACAAGTCTTTATAATGAATTTTCCAATTTTTTTGTGGAAAATTCAATTTTGTTGCATTTTAATCACAATTTTCAATTCTTTTCAATCAAAACGTCTGTATACGTACTGTTATAAGGAATGTACACTTTCAGGATGATAATGGGATTTAAGTGACACAATCATAACCAATAATTACTTAAGGCGAATGCTGCAAGAGCTTTCAAGTTTTAGAGGTACAGGATCCCATTCCATTCATTGATATGACAATGTGCACAATGTGTGATCATGATCCACTCGGATAGTATACTATACTGCACTCTGACTATAGATCAGATGTTATTGATGCTGCAATGTCATAAATTGAGTAACATACATGAAAAGTTCAGATGCGGAAAAGTTTTGGCCTTTTACTTTTCTGCACACCTTGTGTAGGAAAGGTATTGTATTAGGCCAAAAAATTAAAGTCATCCAAAAACATGTTTTCTATGCATATTTAATGTAGAAAACACGATTGGAGATGAGTTTGGTGCATGTTAATGTGCGTCGCTGTGTGTGATGTGTCCTGTGACCTGTGTCCTGTGTCCTGTGGCGTGTTGCCAAAATTTGTTAACTCGATAAATCTTCTTCCAAAAACTCAATTCAAATTCTGACCTTGCAAGATGATTTGGGACTACTAGGAGACGTGCTGATTAGTTTTTGAGCAATATCTGTTGACCGGTGTAATTTTTTTTGGTCCGAATGAAGTACCCACAATCCATACATT
>NW_022203825.1:0-1287 GCF_009176525.2 Contarinia nasturtii | reverse complement strand
TGTTCAAAACTTTCATACAATATAGTGTCTCAATTAAATTTGAACAAGACTATCTCAACTTTAAGGCTTATGAACCTTCATTGCAGTGACATAAGTGCCCGGACGAAAGGATATCCAAATATATCTGTCCAGTCATGGACATAATTGAATATTCGCTTACAGGAAACGAACTTTCACACGTTGAATGCGTGTTGCAAAAATTATCTTCCGTTTTATTACTAACACATGCCGTATAATTTTGATAAAAATATTTTCTTCAGAGTTTACGTTTCATTGTGACCTGGGTTGCTATGTAGATTACTTTGATACATAATCTACATTTTGCAAATGTAGATTACTACCATGTAAATTTTTTTATGGTAATTTTTATTGAGAATGTGTGACAACACATCTTGCGAGGTACCCCCAATTTGTATTGAAACTTCTTCAAACTTTGAGAACGTTGTTTTTTGTCCAAAAAATAGCCTGTGCAAAGTTTCACGTCATTGCGATACCATAAAAGTATGACTACCATACAAAAATTCCATTTTTTCGTGATTTTTTCAAAGAAACTCTGTTAAAACTTGATTGTATCTCAAAACTAACGTCATTTTCAGATTCTTCGTGTCAAAGTTTAAAGTGGAAAAGAAATTTTTTTGGACATTAAAATGGGTCCAAATTCGTTAATCGAGAAAACTTCCAAGTGCCCTATCGAGTACCACCGATTGACATTTGGATGAAACAATGATGCCACATATGTTATATTTTCATGTATTTCACGAAACCGAGTGGGGCAAAATCAGTGCCACTGAAAACATTATCTGAAGTTGATGAATGAATGAAATGTGTTTCTATTGAAAAGATTTGTTAGGTTGAAAGTCCAAGAGACACATCTATATTATCTATATTATTATCTATATTATAAAAACGAAATGCCATTCTTTTGTCCTTAACTCCTCTCACAATTTTCAACCGATCTGAACCAAACTTTACACCCTTATACTTTGGACCGAGATCTAGGTCACCATGAGGTTTTGGACCAAATTGGACTACTCCATCACGGTCGATTTTTATTTTTTAAATATTTGTATGGGCGATGTCAAAATTTGTAAATTTCATGATCAAATTCGGATTCCTCGGCCCAAAATTATGGGAGAGGGGTACTTTTGAAGTTGGTTTAACAGCCATCGTGGTCTAATATGAGTTAAAACGTTTTATCACCGTTATCATGTTTTAACAACTTTTAACATCTTTTAACACGTTGTTCAAATTTAATTGAGACACTATATTGTATGAAAGTTTTGAACA
>NW_022203824.1:0-1060 GCF_009176525.2 Contarinia nasturtii | reverse complement strand
AACCCCCTTTCTCTCCAGTAGATGTAACTGTTCATCACTTAAATCTGTTTTTTCTCTGATGGAATTAGCGATGATAGAGTATCTAACGATGATGCCATAAATCGGAATGAATCAATGAATTTGAATTTTATTGCATCTTTATATTTCCCTGAAGCCCCAGTCATAGTATTTGTGAATGAAATATATTTTTCAGAGTTAATTGGAATTATTGATATTTCACCATCATATGTTGAGGCCAATTTTCTCATTAAAAAGTGTGAATCATAGTGAGATAAATTGTGAAAAACAACAGGTATGGTGCGACTCTCTCTATAAATGAGATTACACTCTTGATGAGCAGCTGCGCGAAATTCTCCTGTTAAATGTGAATGATCTCTCACTTTAATGGAAGTAGGCTGAAAATCATTTTCTCAAATGTGACAGCACTTTGAAAAATTTCTTCCTGTTCCGATGTCATTTTTAAAGGTACAATGTTGTTTAAGCGACGTGTGACTAAATTGGATATTGATTGCAGTTCACCCATAAACCAATCAATGCAATTAGGACCACGATTGCTCACATAATATGAGATATAATCGTCATATGCACATTTAAAATTGAGCCCTATACTATAAGCCTCATGCTGTTGGTATGCCATTGTTCTGGAAGGTTTTATGTTTATTTTTTTGTTACTACAGAACTCTTTATCAGGTTTTTTTCAAAAGAGCTTCCAAATCAGCATAAATAATAAATGGACTTTCTAATTTATGTCGATGGTTCTCAAACTTTTCCCGATGATTGAAAGAAGTTCAAGCAGCGATCGCAAAAAAAGTGTTTATGTGCATGTTTTGAAACTTGAGATGAAATTAATCGACTGAGATTCTTTATCCAGCAGTAGTGTGATTGAACATTTACATCACCGTTGGAGCTTCGCGATGACATGTGCTTCGTAATTAAAAGAAGATGTATATGTTGTGGTTTAACATATTGAGTGATGCGAATCGGGAGAACTTTCCTATCATCACCATTTTCACATAAACATTCACAGAAATCAATGGATTTAATTTCTCAAATCTGCTTA
>NW_022203823.1:0-4066 GCF_009176525.2 Contarinia nasturtii | reverse complement strand
GTGTTAGCCAGCTAACCAACGCTGCGTTGCCGCATCAATGTACAAACAGTGTCGCATGACTCGGTATTAGTGTGTGTGTGTGTGTTTATTGTTGTGTGTACACAGGCACACCAAGTCATTTTCAACGGAAATATTTTTTAAAATTTTAATAGTGAATAAATAATGCTCTTTTTGGTTTAAACATTTATTTTCAGCAAAACTTTAAATTATTGAACATTTTTCGTTCTTTTGGATTTGATTCCTTATTAATGCTATGAAATTTTTTTTATCAACAACTTTGGTGAACAGTCTTTTAATTTGATTTGTTTCATTTCATTGAAATGAAAATGATTTCATATTATTTGAAATTGTTGTTCTTCATTTCTTCACATGCTTGTTGAATGAGATCTTTGAATGCCAAATAGCGACTTGCTTCAGCGTCGTCACCAATGCGATGAACAAAAATATCTGAAAATAAAGAGAAACAAAAAGACGTTTACATTGCATACCATGAATTCTTTATAAAAAAAAACCTTTTATGAAATTGATCATTTCTTTCGGTAGTTTTTGATTTGGTTGCAAATCTTGGATCATCTTGAGTTTGCAAACTGATATAAGCAGAGCCTTGATGAAACTTTTGTCTTTCTCCTTGTTCTCACGTCGTCCTGGTTGATTCAAATAAGTCAAACCATCAATTGCCTTAGCAGCAATCGATATTTTCTCTTGTTTTCCGTTGATATGAATCATATATTCCCGATCCTTTTCTCGCTTTAGAAAAACAAAAATTGTAATAATGAATCCGAAATTGAAGGAATTATATGACTTATTCATCAACATAATAAAATATTAAGCAAACTTACACCTTCTCTGAACGGTAGATTGCCAGACAAAATATCATTCAATTTGATCTGAAATCCGACTTCTTGTGGCGTGAACACGTCGCTTTCCAATTCGTACGAAATTTGACAGTCATCGTCAACGTGTTCAGTTACCCGTTTGGTTCCACCTGGGCTCCCAGTTACAATTTTATTTCCCGACGGTTGTGACACTTCATCGGTTTCTTCAACTTCACTTTCTTCAGTATTACTTGCATCGAAAATACCATCAAAAACTGCAATTTCATTTGCGTCCAAGACCAGTTTGCAAAGGGTCCTTAAAATCAGCGAAAATATCCGCAGCATGTGCGACGTATTCATTGTCTTCATGTTGAGCCATTTGCAAATTTTCGTTGTCATCACTGAGAACGACTTCACGGCTGACATTTTCATCAAAACCGATATTAGAGTTTTCTTGAAAAATAGAAGCACTAATATCACTTGTCTCATTGTGATTTCTTTCATCGTCAGAAACATCATCAATATCAGTGGTCACATCGGCTTGTGAATCTGAATTTTCTTCCTCTTGACCCAAAAATGCACGTGAAATAATTGGTGGCTGTCGTGGCTCTTGTAAACCAGCTCGACCATACTCTACTGGCTGTATGGCACGAAATTTTTCGGCATAATTTGTTGCATCACCAAAGGACTCTAAAACATAGTTTTCACAGTTAGAACAATAAAAACACAAATTTATCAAATTGTCGAAATGCGAACGTACATCAACGACAAATTTAACTTACCGTAAAAGTATTTTATTTGACCGATGTAACAAGTTTCATTTTGAACAGCAGGGTAAATCGAACTTACGTTCAATCGAAAATTTGGAACAACATTTGTGTTCGGCATCAAACCATTTTCACACACTTGCTTTGAGCAAAAAATTAAATATTTTCGCTTATCTTTGCCGTAATTAAACAAACTTTGCTGGGATAACCCAAAAATAAATTTTTGGGGAACCACAATGTGTTTTTTGGCCTCTGTCAAATAAACTACAACGTACATTTTGTGCGAATTATAATTTTCTTGCGAACAATATGTTTTTCTTTACTGAACTAACACGTTCTTTTGGCGCGACACTGTCAGAGGCTGCACTTGTAGAATCTTTCAACACAATATTGTCAGCGTGTGTATGTGTTTATTGTTTTGTTGTATTGCGGTAATGTTCTGTTTAAATCTGTTTATGCATAGCACTCAATACTATCGATACGTGTCGCACGTATTTATCGACACTATGAACATCGGCATGCGATCTCGCCTCTATTAGCAATCAATCGCTTAGGCTTTTCGTATCATATACAAATGTTGATATGAATGTATGTGAGTGTAGCAGCATCAAAGTATGCGCAGTGAGTTATGTCCTAGTATACGATGAACGGATTTCAAACGACAATTCGGTCTCAATTCCAATGGTAACTGGATAAACATTCGTTATAAATTGAATACTCTAACAAGTTGAAATATTTTAATTGTGTCGGACAATATGCAAACTGAACACATAAAAATTGGTGATTTTCCTGTGTTGAAAATATGGGAAACTCCATCACGTAAACGTAAACGGCCAGATTACAAAAAAAAATCATCTGTAGCCGAAAAATGTTTGTTGTATTACAAAGTTAGTGAATACACCAGTGAAAAATTGCTTTGCAAATGCCAACTTTGTCCTGATGATGCGAAACCAATCAACGCAACAAAATCCGCAAATTTGGGTAGTCATTTAAAACATGTGCATCCAGCTCTTTTCAACGAAAAAATCTCCGACCACGTAAAAGAACCATTGCCAATAAAGCGTCTTCGAATCTTACAGAATGCTGTGGAAATTATAAGTGTGAATGGTCGTCCCTTTACCTATCTTCTTGATTCCGGCTATCAATCGGGTATTAAGAATAAGCTAAAAAAATTGCAAAATGCTGGAATTGGAATCAATTTCACAAACTCAAATCTACCAGAAATTAAGGAGCATTTGAAGCGGATGGCAGAACAAGCGCGCGAAAAGTTACGAAAGGAGCTAAAAGGAAAATTCATGAGCCTAATGATTGATCTTTGTGGAAAAAACCACAACAGATCATTTATGGGAGTGAGCGCGCAGTTTATAAAAGACTCGAAAATAACGATTCGTTCGCTTGGGATGATTGAAATGTTTGATTTACATACAGGTGAATACCTCGCAAAAGTATTACATGATTGTCTAACAGAATATTCAATTGAAAAGTGGCAGGTTCTTTGTATCACAAGAGACAATGGTGCCAATGTGGTGAAAATGGTCACTGATTTTGACAACTTAGTGAATAGTACGAGAAACAATGATGAATCGAATGTGATGAATGTTCATGTGAGCCGTAATTTATTCAACGAATTCAATGCGATCGATGAAGATACCACGGATATGGAAATTCAAATTGCACTTGCCGTAGCTGAATCTGTAACGGAAGATGAAGCCTTAGATATTTTATTTCACGAACAACAACTTGAAGAATATACGGCTCGCATATCAGAAGCATCACAACAATTAATCACTACAGATCGAGTATGGCACACTACAGGCGTGAACTGCATCGCACACACAATAAATTTGGGAAATGGAACAGCAATCAATCGACTCTCAATTAGCGACACAAATGTTATTGAACTTGCTCAAAGAGTTGCAAAGTTTCTTCGACTTGAATCAACGCGTAATAAATTAAATGCAATTGGAATACATATCAACAGGCCTCGTGTTGATTGTAAAACACGATGGGGCTCAACATGTATGATGGTTAGTGCCTGTTTTTACAATTTATTTGATTTCTTTAAAACAATTTAAGTAGATAAATAAACAGTGTTTTGAGATCACTTGTTTCGAACAAAAATCAAAAACTTATAACACTCGTATTTATAGTATCTCAATATTTATGATTCAATGTTTGTTTTGGTTCTAGAGATTAAATTTGATTATGTTTTTTGTTATAGTTAGCAGATGTTGTCGCCAGTAAGGTTGCGATAGATCAATGTGCTTGTGATGGAAATAAAAATTGTCAACTATTGCTTCGAAAGTGGCAAATACTACGAGAAATAGTTTATATGCTACAAATACCACTCCGAGCTACAATCGCTGTGCAACGACATGATTTGACTCTGTCTGATGTTTTCGGTGAATGGACCAAAATGAAACTACATTTGAATGCATGTGTCAGGGGACATTAATACAGAGTAAATGAAGACAAGTGTAGTGT
>NW_022203822.1:0-1237 GCF_009176525.2 Contarinia nasturtii | reverse complement strand
GATAGTACTGCAATAAGGGCATTTTTTTCAACCAAACCGCTTATTTTCTCCATTCTTTTAACAATCATCATACGAAATATATGCAAAACACTCAAAAGCAGAGACCAGAAAAAAAATTTGTGAAAGAAAAATGATGTCGAAAACTATTTGAAACATGCTGTTTTATTTCGTGATAAATGTCCGTCATCAAAAAGCAAACAAGACCAACATATGGAAGGGGGACAAAACTACGGTACAATCTCAACTTCTTAAGTGCAATTTAAGTAAATTCAAATAATGTTCAAAGTCAAGGGAACTGTGCTGCATATATATGAGAATGTGTGTGTGTGTGATCAAACAAGCCAACTGTGAGATATTGCAGAAAACTTATCCGGTACTTTGAATATATTCGATGCTTTTTTTCTCTCTTTCGTTTCAATTTTTCTCGTTACTGTTTCGTTCATTTTGTCATTTTACTTTTTAAAGAGTCGAACACACATACACATTAACCGCAGCCGAAACAGCTAAGGCCCGATGCCCCCCCAAAGAATGCAGCAGTCAAAATATATGTGAAATCACATAAATACAAACTGTTTCAACAATTCGAAATCGGCTGAGAAATAGACAGGAAAGCAGTTGAAGAATAAATCGAAACCCGGCTGGGTACCCAGATGTCTTTACTGCAAATGAAATAAAATCTTATACCCCGAAAACTTTATATTTGTTTTGATAGAAAAACTTTCCGTTCTTTGCAGAGAACAATGGCATCGTAGAAAACGAAACGAATGAAAACGACAATCGAAGACGAGGAAACACATGAGAGCATATGAATGCGTCAAATATTGAGTATGCGGAACAAATGTGCTTTTTTTTCTCTCGAATGACACATCGGACGACGCAAAATGAAAAACAAACACAAAAAAATACAACATTTTGTCAATAGGCAAATCGCTTGGAAATCACCTTTACCAAAATCAAACTAACTTCGCTCAATCTTTGTGGAAATGGTCGAGTCTTTTTTAAACTCAATGCTAAAAAGGACACAAATGCTGAAACCGAAAAGTAACTCATACTTCGCAAAATAAAAAAGCAAAAAAATATATATATATGTCACAACAAAGTTTTCAGTGGATGAAATTTTCGAGTAAAGTTGAGAGAAAACAAGGAAAAAGACAAGTTAGCGTTAAATAGGCGGGAGAAAAAATCGAGCATCTTCGTCACATTTATATTCATAGGCAATGCGCCAATGCTTAAAAAA
>NW_022203821.1:0-9354 GCF_009176525.2 Contarinia nasturtii | reverse complement strand
TTATGTGACGTTCTTCAGATTCCGTTTTTGTATTGCCACTTTTATTCCCATGGATACATTTGTATCGTAAGAAAAACAATAAAAAATATGTATTTCTTATCTGCCGCCGATGCTGTCGTAGTTAGCAGTTGGCGTTGTCAATGCTCTGACGGTTTATTGTTGAATGATAGCAGGAATCCTCGCGTTGGCTCATCATTTCAGTTTACTCTTCGGCAATGTGATATGGTTTGATGTTTTTTTGTTGTTTTCTTTCCAAGATGTCTGGAATAAGAAGTGAACGTTTGATATTGCCACTATATCGTTTATATCCATTTGATGGCACGAAAAAAAAAATATAAATAGTCTAGCTAACATATAAATTATTTTCCTTTTTACAGCCAATCGGACTGACTTTCCGATGCTTTAGAACATACACATTCTCACCACCATAAAACTGCTATTGCCAAGGGGGATAGTACTAAGTACGTCTAATACCAGTAATACGATCTAGTACAATAAGAATACCGAAAAATACCAAGTAATACGATTTAGTAATGAGGAATTTTTAAAGCACTGACTGAGAGAAACGAGACACATGCAAACCGAAATAATTAAAATTCAATGCACACATTTTTGTTGATTTTGTTAAATATTTTTTACAAATAACTTCCGACACACATTTCATACAAAAATTTCAAAAAAATTGAATTTATGTATGAAATTCATGTCTGTATGATATCGTAATGAGCTGAAACTTTGCACAGGTTATTTTTATCACAAAAAAATACCATTTCGAGAGTTTGAAGACATTTCAACGCATATTAGGGGTACCTACCGAACAAAATTTTGGATTTTTCGCTCAAAAACGAAATTTTGTATGGGAAGTATCCCTAATATGCATTGAAATTTCTTCAAACTTTCAGAATGTTAACTTTTTGTGAAAAAAATAACCTCTGCAAATTTTTACATGATTACATGATTACGATATCATATAGGCATGGCTCCGATACAAAAATATTCCCATTTTTATCGTAAAACTAATGTCAAATTCAGTTTTCTCGTAAATTCTTTGAGTAAAGGATTTGTAATAAATGCATGTTGTGGATCACAGTGCGGAAAAGTTCATCTTACGGATGTAAGACATTTTATTATATTTGCTTTCGTTAAAAACATGAGACGAATAAAAACTGGGAGTCAAAATATAACATATCGCTTGTTTGTTTTGTCGCTAACTGAATTTATATTCTGTTTTAATTCTCAGTTCTGTAAATGCTCTTTTAACTCTCAGTTTTTTTCTATCGCCTTTTTCATTTAAAAAACATTCTTATGCTTTTTTTCCGAAAAGAATTTTTATAACTTGTTTTGGGTTTCTGGCTTTCAATTGTAGATTGGTTCGAAAAAATTCTGTCTTTGTGTGTATGTATGTATGTAACTGTGTCGCATTAACTCTTCCAGTTTTAATTCGTCGATTAAGACACGATAACGCAACGTCGCAGCGACAGAGCGATTCGGCTTTTCTCTTGTGAAACATCACAATCATATTTAATCAAATGAAACATTTCGATGCAGCATTCAAATGATTAAGAAACATAGAGTATTGCAACCATAAAATTCCACTTATCGCAATATAGTGATGATATAAAAGAGACCAAATGTTGATGTGTTGATCATGCGCGCAAAACTATATTTGTGAGCTATAAAATAACTAGAATATTAAAACCAATAAGAGAAATCAGTACAATAGTTCAATCAATTGATATAATCAGATCAATTTGTTTCAACTTTTATTGAGTCATAACCCTATGCGGTTGAATAAACTTATTTATAGATTCCATTACCTTAAATTTCATCCTATTTCAAATGATATTTCATAATCACGGTCAGATTGAACTCAAATCAAGAATTCTGTTTATAGGTTTGATTTATAGATTCTTGAAATTCAACGAGTTTCTTTCAAAATAAACATATGTTATATGTTGATGAATTGAGTGATTGAGTCGTCGTTAGAAAATGCAATTAGATTCAATTTAAATAGAGTCTATAGAAGAGTGAAAGAGAGTGTGAGTAAGTTAAAGAAAATACGATTTTCGATACTATAAATCGAAATGAAGTAAATTGTGTGAGTTTATTTCGTGTGAAATAACATATATCCATAAACATTGAGAGTAAATTGAAGCGTTGATTGCGCTACATAAACAAAAACAAAAATATCAACCAATGCACACGGCACGTTTATCAGTACCTCGAGACTACTATCAAACTCAATTCGACGAAATACATCCATTCGCAATGTCGTACAAATTGGATTTACGAAAAAGTGTCTCAATTGGTTTTGGACAGCCAAGTTCAAAACAAATCCTGCATGTGTCTAAAGATGAACCAATTTGTCTTCGAACCATGTATCGTGTTTCATGGACTTAATATGAATATAAAGATTCTAGAGAAAGCAAAAAGTACGGTCGTATTCCCAATTTAAATGCTCAAACCCTTCAAAATTGTCATCATGTACCGAAAACCGGGTTGGTCAAGTAAAAATTCATTTTTGGTGATTCTTATGGTTACAGCACATCCAAATTTGAACAAAAACAATAGATTTAGACACGATCATTAGTAATCAGCAAAATAAGTTACGGAAAAATTGTCCATTCAATGGTCCATTCAGTGTACTGTAAATGTGTTTAAATAGCGTACGCTTCAATTTACTCTCAATGTTTATGAGACATATGTTAGTGTGGCCATTAAAATATTTGTGATAAAGTGATTCGATGAATTTGAGTAATTGAATTTTCATTTCTCTTTTTCATTCTATTTATACGAAACGTTGAGAGCTCAGTAATTTTGTGAGTTAATATTGTTGCCCTTTAGCATGTTAATTCACATTTTCTATTGTAGAACGTTGCTGCTGCTTTCGATGATGATAATGATGATGATGATGATGAATAATTTTATTGATGGACATACAAAAAAGTATATAGAGACCGAAAGAATTGAACTCCAGAGAAATGGTCGCAGCCACTTACATTTTTCGACATTTCGATGCACTCAAAATGGACTATGTATACATGTATACATATGTGTGTACATAAATGTCTATTCTGTGTGTGTGTTTTTTACATACAATTTCAGTTGTGTGTGTGTTTAGTTTTTTTTCCCTTTTCGACAATGATTGAAGTGTGTTTTTTATATTTAAATTCTCTCGAGCAGTTGAGAAGCAAACAAGAGAAGAAAAAGAGCAACAGCAATAGCAATGTGATAGAATTGAATGCGGTCCGGGGGAGGAAAAGATGGTCAAAACCCAAAAGCAAAAGAGGGAGACGAAGAATTGAATAAAACACATATAGAAGAAGGCAGCAGCAGCAGTAGCAGCAACAGAAAAGAACGTATTCAGTGCTTTTATTCAATGTTCTATGTTCATGCATCATAGCGCTCGTGTATTTTCTATTCAATCACCTCAATTTTCTCTGTTTACTATTGTATTCGGCCGTAGTACACACACACATACAGTATTGTATACTGCATAATACATGTTGTTGTTGTTTCTGTTTACACTCGATTCGTTTGTTCTATTTTGTATAAATAGTTTTCGGTCGAATTTATTCTTATTTTCTCTCATACTTACATATGTATGGTTCCCTGGTTTCGATTTTTTTTTATATATATATCGAATACTTTTCAATTCGATTCATTCTATATTCATCAATTTTTCTTTCAGTCGACATCACATTCCACACACATACACATTTTTTCGGTGTTACGGTTATTTTCAGTTGTTACATCTGTTTTTGCCTGATGCCGTTTGCTAGAATGCATCGTGCATCGTGAATCGTACGCTATTGTCATTAGGATATACGTTACGTCGCATTAAATTCATAACGAATGAGTAATAGTTAGAAAGAGAAAGAATATTTGTGTCAAAAATGGAAAAAGAAAGGAAAATTCAAAAGTTAAAAATCTAACTAGAAGAATTTCAAACTTTCAATTTCCATTTTCTTTGAAACTCCAATTGTTGCCAGGTTGTTGTTGATGTGTAACTTTTAGTGTAACTAACTAACTCTTTCCGTTGAGATAGAACTAATGGTCGAACTGGAGAACTGTTTAAATTTGGAGAGAAATAGAAAAAAATGACCTACACAGAAGATTGGGCTCAGTAAACTGAAGCATCGATGGTGATTTTCTATGTTATTGTCTCTCTTTAAGCCATCATAGTTCAACCGAATGACAGAGAAAAAGAGAAAAATAAAACAATTTCATCCGCGCGTCATGTTATAACTCATCTAGTATTAATTTGTGCTCAGAATCAAATGGTCATGTATATACCGCGTAGTTTTGTATTCAACGTTTCAATAGCAACAATAAAATCGAGCAAGCGAACAAGAGGTTAATAGAAAGAGATAGAGTAAACGAGTAAGCGTTACTAGTTGTTGTGTACTTGCGAGCAACGCGTCGTTGTTGTTGTTCGGTGCTTATTGTACGCTTGGTGCTATTGCTGCGTTGTTGTCGCTTTTGAGCAGAGTCAATAGAAAATTTTGAGCAAAAAAGTTAAGCTGACAGAGTGTTCTTTTCGCGTTCGGTGTGTATTGTTCATCCAGCGGGAGAAAGAGTGTGTGAAAAGTGAACGCGTATCGTGTAAAACTACCATAAAAAATAAACAGTATTTTTGTAAGCATCATTTAAAAAAAAGAAAGAAATATATAATAATATAATCTCAAATAGAACGCACACACGCTACACACCGTGGTTTTATTCATCTCATATTCATGCATGAGGCATTCTGAATTATGGTTCGCAATTTATAAATTCAGTGTGTGTGTAGCACCGGATACATGTTAACGTAGTGGGCGCGTTTTGTCAATCTATAATACTGAAGAAAAAAACGTAAATTAAAGTGCATGTGTTAAGAGGTCGAGCAATAAAAGTAGTGATTTTTTTACAAACTTCAACATCTTTCGAATTCAATTGAGAACGCTTATTGTCAACATGCCTAAATCCATTGATTACCGCTACCTAACGACGCTGCCAGCCTTTTTACGCATAGTGGCGTTGGTAAGTTCTGATGTTTTGATTTTAAATTCATCCAAATAAACAAATCAACACAATTTCATTGCATGCAATTCGTGCAGCAGCTGGTTTTTTCTTTTTCAATTCGAATGCATGCCATATTTAGAAAATGACACACACCCTATAGTACATAATGGTATAACGGTTAAAAATCTAACCTTAAAAGAGTTTGATGGATGCGCGCATTCACGCTAATATATAAAAATAGTGACGCGCACGTTTATGTGTTATTGCCATCGTTTATACTATTGCTGTTGTTGCTGCTGTTTCGCATATAATGCACACACGTAGGGTCACGTATGACGCTTCCATGTTTGCATTTATATATATAAATACGCAATTGTGCTACTGTGTGTGTATCATTCGATGTCTTAGTTTGGATATTTTTATTCATTTTTTTTCTTCGCAAATGGTTATTCTCATAAAATATATAATATATATATTTCAGATATTCAACATTTTGGCAATTCTGTTTGTCCGTGGGGCGGAAAATCCATATTACGATGTCAAGAATGTTATTAAATTCAATGCTATTGCGATTGCTGGAGCATGCTTTTCCATCATAGCATTGATTTCGGTGGTGGCGTTTATCGATCTGCGTAACTCATTAAAATGGCTGCGTAACGAATTGCTGATACAGTGTGCATTAATAATCGTATATGTTTATGGCTGTGTGACAATGGTATTGGCGACAATTGAATGTTATCGCAATGACTGCCCAAGACAATTAATAGCAACGGTTTGTACAAATAATTTATTTTTATGCTACAACGATTCTTTCTTATTCGTTTTTCTTCTCTCTCGTCTGCTATTTGGTCCTGAATAATTGTTCATATAATATAATGCACATATTTATGTGTGCATAATATGTTATTTGGCTTTTGACCATCAATTTTCAAGCGTAAGAGAAAAAAAACTTGACTCATAACATTGGACTATATAATTCTATTGTGTCCAATGGATATTGAGCATGCAATTAGGTTATATTCGATGTACAAAAAAATAATAAAATATATTTTAATCCCGAAAATTATGATATTATGTTTCCGGTTATTTGGGTTATATGTGACGAACGGTTTTGCATATAAATACGACCAAATACGAAATAAACTCAATTAAATGTAATTCTAATATATATTGGTATGTATATGTGAATTGATACGCTCGTAGCATCAAAACCAAAAACATCGTTCCACTAAACTATTTTTATGTATGTAGTGCTTACAAGTTTATGCTAAAAATGCCGCAAATTTAATTTGATAAGTTAACTTGAGGCTCTATAGTGGCTAGGATGGTCCGCTTAATTTTATTTCATTCTACTTTTCCGCACAGTGCGGCGCACACACCTAGTGTGTAAGGGGAAAGTATTGCAATGGGTCAAAATTTACGACACCTCAAAAACATGTTTTCTGGACGTTTCTGAGGTCAGAGAACCCGAATCAAGCCGTTTTGGGCATGGTTGTTGTGGGTCTGTTCCACTTTGTACGTTGTACGTTGTCCGCCGTACGCAAATTTTTTTAAAGAAGAGATTTCAATCAAAATTAGGGGTACCTCCCATACAAAATTTTCAATTTTTGGGAACAAATGGGTTCATCATGAAAGTGTGAAAGATCTTTTCTCGGGTACTTCTGCTATCAAATTAAAGAATATTTCGATGCCAAGGTTTGAACATATTTTTTGGTCTCGAACTTTACGCCGCTTGAAAAATCGAACAAATATTATTTTGAACTTGCTTAATAAAATACGCAACTACCACCGTGCGGAAAAGTTCGTCTTACTCCCGTAAGACTCTTTATTTTGGTACGCAATCCAGTTGATTCACAGTAAAAAAATATCATCCGATACTATCCGAGAAAAAGGTACCATACTAGGCAGGTTCATACGTTTTTTGATATAGAAATTCGATGACCATATGCATTTTCGTCATTTATTTGTTCCTCTTTGTGCGGATCTTCGTCGAATAGTAGAGACGTTGACAAGTATGGTGATAGCATTTCTATACCAAAAATTGCATGAACTACTATGCTGTTTTTCGTATAGTATCAGATGATTTTTTTGTACTGTGCGTCTTTAAAAGAATCTTAACGTGAAATTTATAAATTATCAGACACCATAATATTATGTTCTTTTTTAAATTCATATTTGAACATACAAAGAGTTACATCGTTCATATTGGAGTTCACAAAAACTGTTGTGATCGAAATGTGTACAACTAGAAACTATTGGCACTTTTAATATAGTATTACTATAGCGGTAATGGTTTCTACTCTTGGAGTTTAAAGTTTTTTTTACTACCCCGGTTAAATTTTGTTGCTTGTATGTTTAAACATTCTCTTTACGGTCGTACTTTGTTTTTGTATTGCAGATATGTGGAATTGCAGCGACCATTACATATATCATTGATGGTGTGTTCAAATTGTGTGAATGGCGTCGAAAATGTCGTGTTCAGCGATTAACAACGGCCAATAATGACGATGCCAAAGTCGAGGAGCCCTATGTTGATGATGTACAAGAATCGCCAACAGCAACTGTCACTACAACTGAAGATGAGCCAACGACAGTAACAGCAACCACGCAACCACAGCCAAACGCCACTGACTGATTTTTTTTGTCTTTTTTCTGCCACAACAAAAATATTTCTCACCACGTTTGACCAAATGTACGCACGAAAGTTTTTCCATTTGGAAGATATTCAAAGATTTTCTTTTAGCTTGTAAATTTGCACTAAAGTACAAATAAATATTTACTCTAATTTTCCTTTTTCTATGCTTGAGACGAAAATGTGAATCATTTGGGAAATATTTTAAATATAAAAATATATAACACTTTCTTTAAATTTTGCCACCGAAACATTTTAGAATAAATATACAATTTTAAATAAAAGAACCAAAAAATAAGTTTTTTCTTCCACACCATTTAGCATATAAATGTGCAGCATACAATAACATATCACTTACCAATTTTTGGAAAAAAAAGGAATAAACACAATGAATGCCACCCTGACTAGCATTATATGGACTTGTGTATATATGAGCCGAACTCCACCTAACGTGGCGCCATCTTTATAAACAAAGTCTAATGGTAAGTAATCAGAGCTGGGCACGAAAAATCGGTCGTTCGTTCGTAAGTGAAAATATGTAATACTTTTTTGTGATCGGTCGTTCGTTCGTTGAAGTTATTAATAGTCGGTCGGTCGTTCGTAAAAATTTAAATTCAATAAATTCAAACGTTTTAAAATTCACTTCCAAATCTCAAGCAAATATATTGTTTTTTTTTCTCCGAACATAACGAAAATGTAAATAAAAAAACGCTACGAACGAACGACAGCTCTAGTCAATGTGTGTGAATATTCGTGAATATGCCTGGTTATACGCAAAACAAAATACTTCCGAGCTCCTAGGCGGCCTCTATTACAAATTATGTATCAATGGTGGTACGAAAAATGCATAACAAAATTGGGGAAATGCATACCAAAATCGGAAAAACGAAAACTAAAAATGGAAAAATGCATACCAAAATTGGAAAACGCGCAGGACAAAAATGGAGAAACGCTGATCAAAATTGGAAAAATGCATACCAAAATTAGTAAAAACGCATTCCAAAATTAGGAGAAACGCATTCCAAAAATGGGGAAAACACATTTCAAAATTGGAAAAATGCCTACCAAAAATGGAAAAATGCATTCCAAATTTGGAAAAATCTAAAAAAATATAACGGAGTTTATACTAACTCCATTTTCATGTTAAAATACACTATCTAATCGAATAATTAACATCTTCTTTCTTTTTTTACTGTGTAAAGTTTCGAAAAATGTTAAAAACAAAAAAAAACTGATAAAATTATTGGTGACAGGCATGAGAAGTTCTCACTGAGAACTCGTTCAGTTTTTTGTTTCACTCCAAAGTGAAATTCATACCCCTTATCTCCTTTTTAATTTAATTCATTCATCTTTCGTTCTACCCAAGTAAGGGAATAATTTAATTTAATTTGGCTCAGGGTTCGGAAAAAAATGGGAGAGGAGATTTAAAATAGAACACAAGACCTTCATTCGCGCGCGCTCGCTCAGAAAGAGAAAATGTTGACAACGAATTCATTGAGTTAATCTCATTATCGTATTAAATCAAATATAATAATTATGGATGTCAAATTAAAACATATATATTTTCAGCGCATAGAACAGCACATTTTTACCGTTATGACTCTAAGCATTCTATATGTTGTTTAACTCTAAGGCCTCTATGTTTTCTTTTAGCGCTCAATAATTTTACTTTTTCGCACACACCTAGTGTGTAAGATAAAGTACTGGAATCGGTCGAA
>NW_022203820.1:0-2889 GCF_009176525.2 Contarinia nasturtii | reverse complement strand
AAAAAACCCCCGTATACACATTTTCAATAATTTTTTTTACATTTAATGCGCAAAATTGGTCGTTTTTTCAGGCTCGAAAATGATTTTAGAGGTATGGTTCCTTGGGCAAAAATACTTGTTATGCTCCAAAGTACCAGAATCGCGTGGAGCGTTTGAAGTTTTTTCGGATCCATACAATTTGACCCACCCTAATACACCCAATAAAAGTTAAAATTGTATATATATTTATTTAAATAAACCACCAGGCGAAGGAACGTTATATGGTGCAGTCATTATTAATAATAGGATCTAGAAAGATATTTCTCTTCAATCTAGATGTTCCGCTTCAATTCCTTTCCTTGTAAATAAGAATTAAAAAAAAAAGAAATACGACGGGTTCAATTTTTTTTATTTCACAGAAGGCAGCACTGTGTTCATTGAACAATTATTTGAATTCGCTTAAATCCTTACAACGAACCAAAAAAAATTCGAAATTTCAAATCCAAAAGCAAACGAGTCAAATAAAATCATATTACTTACTACTGTAGAATTATTAATAAGTATAAAATATTTTGAATGATTAATTTAATTATTTTAATTTTTTTTTGCACCCAGCTTCATTGGGCCACCTCGCGCAATTCTCCGAGCTTCCAAATCTCTTTGGCGTTGAATTTTTTTTTCTTCTCGTTTACGCTTGGCATCATCTAATTTCGCATTTCCTATATTTCCATGGATAATAAGAGAAAATTAAATTTACTTTAAAGGCCATATACATTTTTCAAATATTTCTCAAGTCGAATATTATTAAAAGAATATAAATGTATTCATATAAGTTTCTCTTAAAAATTATTATTTGCGCTCAATTATGATTTTCGGATGGTACCTACTAAATCCAACTGGGGTAAATTGGTTTAATTCCTTTTTTCCATTAAATTTGTACTTATCAGGGCTACTTTTTGCAATATTTGAATTGTTTAAATTCGAATCGTTGTTTGTTTTATTTCAATTCTGTCTGTTTCGTGTTATATATGGTTTAAAGTGGAAGTTTGACTAAATAATCTACAAAATTTGATGTAGAAAATGTAAAATATACATATTCTACGTAAATTACATTCTTTTTAAAAATCCGTGTAGATTTTCCAATTCAGCTAGTATCACATGATAAACTTAACAGCTTTAACTAATTAGTTATAATCATAATCATTTATCAAAATTATCAATTTGCCAGAGAGTGGTGATATGTCAAAAGATTGTTCAAATTTATGATATACAAATAATACGTGAACTTCATTGTCAACATTATAATAACGTAAAATTTACATTTGATTTGATTACTGTTGAGTATAGCGTTTTTTAAATTTATATGATGTTTTGTACCTGAAATTGGTTCTTCTAGAGGTTCAAACTCTCCACCAGCCCATGAATCTGTATTCCAGAATGCAATCGAATTGGAGTTGGTTGGACTCGTTAAAATATGGTTCGATGACAAGTTTGGAAAGTCACTTGATGTATTATTTTGTTCGATTGAACTTGTTTTGTCCTCATGTATTTCCTTTAACTCGAACTTAGCAGATTCAATCAATTTAATTTTATCCTTTTCTTCATTTTCATCACGTTCCTCTTCGTTCTAGAAATTCGAGAGTGAATTGTAAATGATGAAAAATTTTACAGATCGAATTTTGTGTTATTCATTACAGGGTGAATATGGGTAATATTTCTACCCCACAGATTCCTTGGACCCTGAAGAGTAAACATTGTTTACTAAACAAGTATTGAGTTGGGTTAGAGCCATAGGCGTTATGATATGGTTGGAAATGATTGAGAATAATTATCATCCTTTAAAAAAACACTAATACAAGACATTGAGTTAAAATAAATGCAATGCGTCCACGTTGAAAATTAATCTTATACGTGAAAATATTAAAAATAAATTTTTTATGTAACACATTTATTTTCAACGTGAGTTAGTATCGCATTTATATTACTTCAGCAAACTTTAGCTATCACATGGAAGTTTCATATAAGGTTGCCATATAGCAGCCAAATAGACAATAGTTGCGTTCCAGAATTGAAAAAAACGGAATGAAATATTTTTTCTGATTGGACGAGGTGTGCATGATACCAACTCTAACAACAAAACTTTTTACTCCAATAACGCCTATGGCTGTTTCCCTAACAAAACAGCTGGCTGAATTTTCAACGAATTGAATCATTTTTTCCCATCTTCATATTAGCATTTTTATAGCGCTAGGCTAGGGTGTACCGACCCTAATTACCCCGTAATGAAATTTCAAACGAAGTTACAAAAAAAAATCAATATGCTAAGTAATTTTGGAAAATTAAAACGAATGTGTAATAACAATAAAAAAAATCAGACAAATTGAATAGTGTGAACTCAATTGTTGTTGTGAGATTTTTTCCTCACTTTCTTTTATTTTTTTTATCAAGATAGTGAAAAATTCAATAAGGGCTTCTGATGTTCTTGCATTTTAAAACGTCTATGTAAACACTGAATTAAAATTTTTAGCGAAAAAAAATATTATTACAGATAGATTTCATTCCAAATAATATTTTTTATTATTTATTGGATGATTTTTAATAAAATAAAATAAAAATAATATTGGAATATTGCAAACAAATAAAAAACCCTCTATAGAGGTTAAGAACGAGTGACGAAACACAAAATTTCTGATATCAATTAAAAAATCTCTACTAAAAAACTCACCGATTTCTGTTACTAGTGGTGTTTTAATACAGCTCGTGTAAACGTACAAAGGAACACACTGACTCCGATTCTGTGTATGCGTATGTATTACAAATTCTGCACTCAGTCGTCAATCGTAGCTGCTTGTGCAAAATTTACAATACATACGCATACACAGGATCGGAGTCTGTGTGTTCTTTTGTATT
>NW_022203818.1:0-2526 GCF_009176525.2 Contarinia nasturtii | reverse complement strand
GGCATCTTAATAGATAATAAACATACTACTACTCGCTATTAACATCGATCCTAATACTACTACTCATGTTAATATGCGTAGTATGATTGGTTGTTAATAGTTAATAGCATCCTAATAAATATTATCATAATACAAAATGTATTAACATATCGGATTTGGCACATCTATATCTGTATGTGCTCTTTTAACTTTCAGTTTTTTTTTATTTAAAATAAATTCTTATGCTTTTATTCCGAAATGTTGGGCTCTCACTTATGGTTCAAGAGTGATTTTGATATTTTTTTTTATTTTTTTTTATCTCCTGGTGGAGCATAGGGTCTACAGATGAGAATTCTTATCTTTCTGGTTTCTGATGATCAGTTAATTCAGAGAAATCGGTGATCAGCCGATTGTGTCCTATATTTTTTTGTAGAATTTTGATATACTACGCTTAAAATGAATGATATTTCATCATTTCAATTAGATGTGTAAAGAAGAAGAAACTTATAGTAAGATTAATCGGCATTCGATTTACAAATAAGTTAAATTTTAGTCAACCGTGAAGAACATGTTGAGTTGAAAATGCAGTTAATCAAAAATCAGTTTGAACAGGTGCTAATAAGTTATTATTGGATTATGGGATTAAAATGGGGAGTGTACTAAATTACAATCAATATAATATAGTTTCCCGTTGCTCAAGTTCCATAACCTATTGCAAGACGCCCGTGTGTGTAGCGAAGTCCAACGAAAGTACACGAAAATAGTCTTTTATCCAAAAATATTTCCGAGGCATGGATTCTCATCGCATGCCCGTTTGAAAAAATGTAACAATTTGAAAACATCCGGTACATGAATCATCGGGTATGACCGTCACTCCATGAATCCGGCTCTGAAGCAGTTCATAAGCAACCCACTCTGCACCTCAATACCCTGAAGATTCGTTATGGCTCCAAGACTATTGGTGAAGATGACTACATAGTAAACATTTCCTTGCACATGGTTCACCTGTATTTTATACTGTTCGTCTTCAACGCGTTCTCTGCCTTCTTTGAACATTTTGTACCATTCATATGCTCTGTTTTGCGACATGGACTGATCACCGAAAGCTTTTTGTAACATTCTCAACGTTTCTGCAGTAGAAATTTCATTCCGCATGCAAAATTTAATGCAATATCTTTGTTCCAAATGTTCTGTCATTATGAAAATCGCCAAATGAAAATTTATCGGTGTAAACAAACAAACGTAACCAAAAACCTCATAAAGATATTGACATGAAATTTTGTACAGATGTCAAAGACAATGCTACCAACCTATAGTCGAAAGGTTTTCATGATTACTTTTCTGCGCGAAATTTTTTTAATAAATTACTGGTATTTTTTGTCCACAATAGTGTATGTTCTGCCATCTTGGAATCGTGGAATCGTAAGAATCTTCAAAACCGAACAGATTCTTCATCTTGAACATGTGTCCAGCCCCTAGTAGGCATAGCAGGGCAGACTGAAAAAATCAGGGGGGGATTGGGGGGTAATTTACCCAAAAACTCCTAGCAAAATAGGAAATTTTCAGACATGATCCAAAAAGCCTAGCAAAATGAGAAAAATTCTATCCAAAATCATGAATTTTGTAAAGGGGTAACACAAAAATTTGATGTCTCGTGGGGGGTAATCCCCCCTCCCCCTGTCTGCCCAATTATGCTAGTATACTAGCTATAGTTCACCTCTAAGGTTTGTGTCATTACGGAAATTAAATACAATTGAACGGTTTGAGGAGTCCGTGTGATGAGCCTTTGCAGCACTCGCCTAGGCAAACTAAACATGCAATCACTCCAAAGGCGCCGTATCAACGCATCAATTCTATTCATTTTCGACTTGATGCAAAATAACGTTCACTGCCCATCACTGAAGACTGAAATTGCCCGCAATCAAAATGGACCTAACTTAAGATGTGTGGAGTACTTCATAATCAATGACAAGAACTTCAAAATCAATCCATCAGTACCAATCAACCAAATGTGCAAAATGTCAAATAAGGTCCACGAACTATTTTCAACGCAATCAAAACGATCACCTTTCAAAACTCGACTTTTAGCCTTAAGCGATGACCATTTTCCTAACCGCGTGCAATTTGAAAATGTTTAGTATTTATAAGTGTTTTTTGCTGTTTGACGGTAATTTTAACAGTTTACTATTAACTATTAGCTATTACTATAAGAAGTAGCTAATTAGTTATTAGAAATCTTGATTAAATATGTGGTTTTTAACGGTGATCAGATGTATACCAAATGTGTATCATTGATTCATACCTTTTTCCCACCAAACAAATGTATAAAAATTATGTACAAACTCAAAAGATTGAGCCAGTTTTGGCGGTGAATAAATATTATTATATTATAATTAATTGGTGGTGCACCCATAATTAAGGGAAGTGATCGGTTTCTAGAATAATCATATAATGCTCTGAGTCCCTCACCTTGAACATCCTCATTCGAAAATTAGCCAAGTATTAATATAACAAGGTGAACGACAAAACAGAATTAAATGAGCACTT
>NW_022203817.1:0-2107 GCF_009176525.2 Contarinia nasturtii | reverse complement strand
ATTCACTATTAATAGTACGTATGCTAGCGCAGTTGCGACAAATTGAACTGGACACCAACGTTCGAGAAGTATTTGATGCGCCCTCCCTTTCTACATTAGCAGAGACCATCGGCCATCATAAGACGATCATCACCCCGCCCAATCTCATTACCACAAACAGTACCACGATTACTCCGGAAATGTTGCCGCTAATAGATCTATCTCAGGCGGAGATTAATACGATTGTCGCAAAGGTTCCGGAAGGTGTGGCCAATATTCAAGATATTTACGCATTAGCTCCTTTACAGCAAGGCATATTATTCCATCATATGATGGCTGAGCACGGTGATCCGTATTTGCTGGTCACTTGTTTACACTTTAACGACCGAGCAGTTCTTGATCGCTACGCGGCCGCTTTGCAACAAATAATTGAACGACATGATATTCTGCGAACCGCCTTCATATGGGAAGGACTTAGTGAACCGGTACAAGTTGTCTTACGTCGCGTTCCATCATTACTCTCCGAAGTCACGCTTAATGGTACCCATGAGCCCGTACTGAAAGAATTAAGCAACCGCTTCAACCCGCGTCACTACAAAC
Source organism: Contarinia nasturtii (assembly GCF_009176525.2). Classification (NCBI taxonomy): domain Eukaryota; kingdom Metazoa; phylum Arthropoda; class Insecta; order Diptera; family Cecidomyiidae; genus Contarinia; species Contarinia nasturtii. Next base: position 1,528 of record NW_022203817.1, on the reverse strand, counting down.
TAGACCTGACCCAAGCACCGCTACTACGTCTAATAGCTACGCCAATGTCTGATGGAGGTTGGTTGGCTTTGAAACTTATACACCACGTAACTTTTGACTATGTTACTGTAGAGAGACTGGAATCCGAAATTAAGTTCGTAATCAATGAACAATATGATCAGCTGACAACGCCCACACCTTTCCGCAATGTAGTGGCCCAGGCCCGTTTGGGTATTAGTCAATCTGAGCATACCAAGTTCTTCAAAGAAATGCTTGGCGACATTGACACACCGACCCTACCGTTTGGTCTAAGTAACGTTCAACAAGACAGAATCGATTTTGATGAAGCGTATTTTAAGCTGTCACAGGAACTTAATAATAAGTTACGGTTTCTTGCACGTCATTTCCGTGTCAGCTTGGCCAGCCTTTGCCATTTGGCCTGGGCACAAGTACTTGCTATTGCCAGCGGAAATGAGACAGTGGTCTTCGGCACTGTATTACTCGGCCGTTTGCAGTCCGGAGAAGGGAACGATAGTGCCATGGGTATGTTAATTAATACGTTACCATTGCGAATAAATATCGATAAGATGACTGTCGAGGCTGCAGCTCGCAATACACATACTAGGTTGAGTTCTTTGATGGAACACGAACATGCAACACTTGCCTTGGCGCAAAGGTGTAGTGGAGTTCCAGCTACTCTACCACTTTTCAGTTCGTTGTTGAACTACCGCCATAAACAGCAAACCAATCAGATCAATGCAACGATTCCTGGCATAAGTATTCTCAGTAGTGAGGGACGAACAAATTATCCATTGAACTTGTCAGTGGATGACGATGACAACTCGCTGAATCTTACAATTAAGGTGGTGTCGCCATTATCAGCAGGGCGAATCTGTGCCTATATGCAACAGGCCCTCGGAGCGCTTGCAGATGCATTAATGCAAACACCACAGCAATCTGTACGAACATTGACAGTGATACCACCAGCAGAACGGAAGATGCTGTTGTATGACTGGAATAAAACGACTATAGATTATCCACCTGTTCGTTGCCTTCACGAGTTATTCGAGGCGCAAGTGGAGCGCGATGGACAAGCAATTGCTGTCGAATGTGAAGGAGAAACATTGAGCTATTCGGAATTAAATGCACGGGCAAATCAGCTGGCACATTACCTGATCGCACAAGGCGTCAATCCAGAAGATCGTATTGCACTTTGCGTAAAGCGCAGCACAAAAATGATTATTGCCCTTCTGGGTATTTTAAAATCCGGCGGTGCTTATGTACCTCTTGATCCAGCCCACTCAAGTCGAAGGTTTCAAATTATTCTGCAGGAAACCGAACCAATATGTGTGTTAACAGATTCTACTGGTCAAAGTGCACTTGGAGACCATCAGTTTCCAGTAGTGGATTTGGACAACACCTCGCTTTTCGCCTTTCCGATCGAAAACCCAGATCCACTCAAGCTGGGACTCACTCCTACTCATTTGGCTTATGTGATCTACACCTCTGGCACAACTGGAACACCGAAAGGGATTTTGGTTGAACATCA
>NW_022203816.1:0-12115 GCF_009176525.2 Contarinia nasturtii | reverse complement strand
GCACATTACTGTTGTATATAATACTTGTTATTTCGTTCTTAAAAAGTGTCCCAATATTTGTAGTTATCTTGTCTGTAGAGTTATTCAAAATTGAAGCGTCATATTTCAACACAATATTGGTGATCATTGGATCCTCGGGACTCGGTTCTTTAACGGTTTTATAAATATTACAACTTGCGTCGAAGTCTATTTCTCTACTTTGTGTTATATTATAAACGGTACTACCATTATGACATTTTATTCTAAGTGCTATTGGTTCTATTATATAGCTAAATATAGACTCTTCAGAAGTGTGTAAGATATAATTTCGTGGTGGAATCGTTTTTGAATAACAATCCTTTGTTTCAACATAGCATGTTCCCCTACATTCTGCGATTTTTTCAACCAACAAAAGACTCGACGTACAGACATCTATTACTATGTCGTTAAAAGCCCCAGAATTACAAATTGTCCAATTCTCAATCATTCTACATTTTTCCAAGTCATTTTCTGATAAAACTTCAATTTTACCGTCTATGATAAAATAATACAATGAATTTGTATTCAAAATTTTAGTAGCTCCATTCTCCATAAACGGAATTGGAAAGAGTTCCATTAGTTCGTATTTCTCGGTAAAAAGAATTGGAATTTCTATTTTTATCCCGATGTATGTATCATTTTTATAAGTGCGTATACCACTCAGATCTAGAACGTCTACCAAATTCAAGTCAGGAACTTTCTTCGGCTTTACTTTTTCTTTTACTTTATTAATTTCGTCTTCGAATTTTTTCATATCTAGTAAATTATAAAGTACGTATCTGGAATGATTGTCGAGAATCGCAGCGAAAGTTGCCGTATCTCTAATATATCTAGCGAATGCTTGTACCACCGACTGTCTGGACATTTCGAAGTTCTCTTCATTTTTAATCTCTATTAAGTCTTTCTCAGCCCCCTCTATAAATCTGAGTTCCCTTTTCAATTCTTCTTTTCTATGATTTAAATTATCCAATTCTAAGTCCGCCATTTTAAAGTTATCTCTGACTTCTTCTACTAACCAGGTAGCTGTAGATGTTGATACCACTCAAGGGGCAAATCACTCTTAAAAAAGTAATTTTGAAATTAGTTCACAATTAGTTTGCAATTACTTTTTTTCCTGCAATTACCAATCTGTCAAAATTACTTTTCATATAAAAATAATTTTGACAGATTGGTAATTTGAGCGAAAAAAGTAATTGCAAACTAATTGTGAACTAATTTCAAAAATTACTTTTTAAGAGTGATTTCCCCCTTGATACCACTATAGTAAAGAATTTAGAACTAACTAGACGCCAGAGGAAACTACCCACTGCTGCTAACCAGCGTTTTTTCTTACTTGATAATGCTTGTTTTATATATCTTACATTAATTGGAATTATTTCTAAATCTTTCTTTAATTCTTTTATGAACTCGCGACATTTTTCCCTTTTTTCTAAACTCTCACACAATTCAGACAACCTGCCTGGTCCCGTCAAAAGAGATTCAGCACTCCTGAAATAATTCTTTATATTCAGATCATAATTAAAGGTCCATGTATCTTCATACAAGGAGATTATCCCCTGGTTCTTATTTAAAACATTCGGCTCCGATTGACTGGATAAATGACCGCAAGTGATCAGAGACAAAAGAATGCAGACATACTTCATTTTGACTGAAAATAATCAAAAGGAAGGTACCATGAGTCTATGTATGACAAACGTATATTTTCTCTTTTCTATTCTCCTTAAAAAAAACACAATCGTAAAACCACTCGAAAATTATAAAAATGTCTTTTTTGTATTTTGTTAATTTTATCTATCCCAGAATCACCTACGTAAACTATTCCCTATTGTATTTATTGACGATCAAGTAAAACTGTCATGAGCTTTGAGCGAAATTTCTCTATGTCTCTTAGCTTTTCCAGCTCCAAATCATCTCTTTCATCTATCTCTTCACCAATCAATACTCTGAAGTCTGTCATCAACGTGGTTTTATTTAATTCAATATCCGTTTCTTTTAAATAATCTTCAAAAAACTTTTTAACTTCATCAACTTCCTTTGTGCTTACTTTACGTAATTCAAATTCACTGATGTGATGTGGGGCAAACATTATATTCTGCATCAACATTGTTTCATCTCTAATTAATTCTGGATTCTCAAGTACTTCGACTACTAATAAGTAGCGGTTCGCTATTTTTATCTGTTCTTTTTTATCCTCAAGGGTGCTTATCATATAAATGAAATGATCGAAAATCTCCCTTTCCTTATTATTTGAAAAAATCGCCCGTAGGTTCCAGTTTTTACAATTCGTCAAATATGCTATGTCATAATCCCTAAAACTTTTAAATTCATATCTTTCCTTTCTCACTTCGTCAATTAGCTTTTCCATATCCATTTGTTTCATTCTTTCATGAATACTTGCTGGTAAATTCCAATTGGGATTCCCACTAGACAATAACTGTCTTATTTTTTCCTCTTGAGCTTCTAATCTTTTAGACAATTCCCATAATATTATTTCTTCTTTTGATATATTTCTTTTAATTATTTCATAGTTAGATTGTTCCAATTCTTTAGGCTTCCAGAAAGCCCAAACCAGGTCAAAAGTAATTTCATCTATTTCATTCACAAGTTTACTATGTAAACTCTCCAAAGTATCGAACTTAATTATTTCACATCCCAGGCGACCAATATAGAGAGCTCTTTCCTCCACATTCCAATCTCCTATTTCCTTCTCTGCCTTTAGTAGTGTCAATAAGATATCATTTCGTTTTTTGACAGAAGTAATCCAACCCATGATCTCCGCAACCATTTCGGCTTCCAAATTACGAGTCATGTCTGATTACTATTTCGTAAGAAAAAGATTCAAATATTTGTTTGAGAAACTTGAAGTTGAAACACTATATATTAGAAATAACTGCTAAAACGATTGTTAAAAGTTGCGGATAAACACTTTGGGGTTTCATCATCGTCACTAGACTCCACATTAAGTATTTGGAGAAATTTTGGCTTATATTTTAATGGTTCTTTTATTTCGTGAATTCTGCTTAAAAGTTTTCTAATTCTCCAGCTTCTTTCTTCGAGCTCAAAATGAAACTGATAATAAACTCTATTGAATCTAATGCTATTAATTGAAGCGAATTTTAATCCTTTCAAGGTATGAATTAAAGCATTGGGATCTTCCTCTTTCTTGTAACTCTCTAAATCGTCCCATAAACTACCAAAACCCAAATTTGTACTCAGTTTCTTTAGACACATAAAACACTCCTCTTCCTTGAATAATTCGATTCTTGACAGAATTATTTTTGTCAGTTCATAACATTTCCAACAATTTACTATTTTTGCATCCATTTGTGGATTCTTTTCAACTATGAATTCAGCAAACACTATTCTTCCCACGGGATCTTCAATCAAATTTCTGTTTTAGATTCCATATATAAAAGTCTTTGAACACTGTTTTATTACTACTGATAAATTTGTGAAATGTTCGTCCTAAAAGGGTCGATTTCCTTTCCAAAGCCGCCAGATGAATGAGACTCTCCTCTGATGTGGTAAGCAATTCCATGCCTGGATTAAAAAAATTGCGAACCGTTTTAATACCTTGGTTTAGCCGTATATTGATATGAGAAAATTTCCATAGTCATAAATTTTCTTAAGATATTTTTTCATAGAACGAGTATTCGTTTTCAGATCCATCATAAACTGACGAAATTCTCTATAATTCTCGATGCGTATAAAGTAGTTTTCCTCCATTTCTTTTAATCTCTTTGCCATTCTCTGACCAAAATTTTCTTTTCTAAACTCATGTATGTCGGCTATCATTTCTAGCTTCTCCAAAACTGAACTGCATGCTTTTAAGCAGTCGAATTCAAAATTCTCGTCGTCCACATCATAGTACCCCCATCTAATTTTATCGCACAATATTTTGCAGTTACAAATGTTAATTATTTCTTTACATGTCTTCGGAAATTTATCAATTAAATATTCTTCAAAAAGTTGGGACGAAACTGGATCTCGAAATATTCTTTTCTCCGTAAAGCTTCTAATCCTTTTGATTTCTTGGGTAGCAAAAAGGTTTCTCCTCAGTATTTTGGAGTGTCTACACATTGAAATTAATATTGATTTGTAGAAATTCTCAGATCCGATTACTATGAAGTGTTCCATATTGCTGTTTGAAAGAAAGAAACAACCAAAAGGATATATTTTTAACGGTTGAATTGTCTCTTCTCAGTTCTTTAAGAAAATCTCGAATGTCTTAAACTCTTGGTATCGGAATTTTATTTTGTATTTTATCAATAACTGAAGTTCTTCCAGTATTGTCGGAACGTTACTGCCATCCTCCTTAATGTACTTCAGAAACTTTTCGTTTTTACATTTTTTTGGACAATTCCTGTAGAATTTCTCCAATACATATTCTACAGGACGACTGTTTAAATCCCCATTCAATTCTTCGCACAGTTCATACAATTCCAAATAATATTCCGAATATGTTTTCTTTCTAAAATTCATCAGCAAAAAGTATCTAAGCAGCTCTCTGCTCATTGGGCAATCAATTATCATAGAGATACTCCATTTACTAATATCTCTCCGTTCTTCCTTTGAAAACAAATTGTTCGAAACTCGATCTTTTATTTCTGATCTTGTTAACTCCTTATACTGATCCGGAGTATGTCTTACTCTTCCCTCGAGTCTATTGATCTGGAGTATGCCAAAGTCGCTTAGTCTAGCCATTCTATTTTAAAAATAAATACAATTTTATTAGGATTTATGTGTCGTGATTTGCCTGAGTTTTCTTTATTAAGTTTTTATGGATTTTAACATGCTTTCCCTTTCTTAGAACCTCCACGTATGCATCTTCTGCATTTATAACCGAGTATGGACCATCATAGCAATCTGAATATTTATGTGATTTGACCATATTTTTGATCAAAACCTTATCCCCCACATTGATAACACATTCATGAGCATTCGAATCGTAATACTTTTTATTTTGTTCCTTCTTCTTCATTAAATTCTCCCTTGCAATTTCTAAAGCCATAGCTATGTTGTTGTGAACATTATTCGCAAAATTTTCGTAATTATATGATAATTTAGGTCTATTCAAGTGATTTGGTAACTGAATGTCAAAACCATGAGCTAAGTAATGTGGCGTGTAAGAGGTTGTTGAATGAACTGTTGTGTTGTAAACAAACACGGCGTATTTTAGGACGTCGTCCCAAGATCCCCGATTCTTTTCGGTGTATGCGCGTAAATACTGGTTGAGCCATCTATGGCTTCTTTCGACTATATTACTCTGAGGGTGGTATCTAGTTGAGAATATCTTTTTTATTGCAAACAGCTTTGTTAATTCTTTAATTATCTGTGAAGTAAATCCCGTTGCATTATCCGAAATCAGCCTTGAAGGTATGTTATATCTACATATTACATGTTCCAAAAGACAATTGGCTGCCGTCAGACTACTACAGTCAGTTGTGGGTACTGCTACCAAATATTTACTCAAATCACAAATCACTGTGAATATATATTTGTTCCCCCTTTCACTGGCTTCAATTGGACCGATAAAGTCCACGTAAATAAAATCCATAAGACATTGTCCCAAGGTAGAGATTTGCATGGGTACCTTGTTATTGGTTTTGATTTTAGTTTTTTCACAAACCGCACAGTTTTTTACGTAACTTTTTATTATATTGGCCATGTTGTCAAATTGGTAAAATCTTGATATTGTTTGTATCATCTTAGGGATCCCAATGTGTCCTCCCAAAATTGATTTATGAAACTGATCAAGAATCGTATCTATATCCTCTCTCTCTTTCAGTTCAATTATCTTATTCAAGTAAAAAGTTACTTCTATGTTTTGACCCCGAAATATTTCTTCCGAGATATTTTTAAGAAACAAATAGTGACGTAAACTCTCGAAATCCACATTGACCGCTATTGAACTGAATTTCCCTTCTTTACATATCTCCAATATCTCCCCCATGCACTTCTGAGTGTCATTCTTATTCTGATTATTAGCATATTGATTTGAAATGACCTTGTAATAATGATATCCAAAAAACTTTTTAAATTGCGTTCCAACTTTAATTATTATACCAAATTTGTTCATAATTTTCTCCTTCAATATATCTGTCTCAACCGGAATCAAGTGAAATATTAAATCATAATTTCCTTTTCTTAATATTGTCCCATTTCTCTCTTCAATAAACAATTTACTCCCTTCAGCATTAGCTTGAGCCCGCGTCAATACAAAACAGCTTTTTGCTTTATCCCTCTCCATAATCTCCTCGATAGATAAAGCTTCATTTAAAGCATTATCTGAGTTTGATGTATGAGGGATTCTACTTAAACTATCGGCCACCTGATTGTTTGCTCCGTTCCGATAGATAATTTTAAAGTCATATGACATCAATTCTAATCGTTGTCTATAAAGTCTAGAATTACAATCTTTCATTCCAAATAAGTACGTTAATGCTCGATGATCGGTATACAAAATGAAAAACCTTCCATACAAATACATTCTAAATGATTTGATGCATTCTACTATTGCCAATAGCTCCTTTTGAATAGTTGCATAACGTATCTGACTCTCTGATAGTGTCTTTGAAAAGAAAGCGACTGGTCGATCGTGTGGGATTGTTCCTTGCGACAACATACCCCCAATCGCATAATTAGATGCATCAGTTGTAACGTAAAAGAGTTCGTCAAAGTTTGGAAATTGTAGGATAACATCCTCTGCTAACATCGTCTTCAATTTAACAAAAGCTTCTTCTTGTGACTTTGTCCATACAAAGGGCTGATTAACCTTGGTCAACAATGTTAAAGGTTTTGCCGTTTTTGCAAAAGATTTTATGTATCTTCTGAAGTAATTCAATAACCCCAAAAAACTTTGGACCTGTCTAACTGTTGTTGGACGTGGATAGTTCTTAACCGCTTCAATTTTCTTCGGATTCACGCGCATCCCAAATTTTGAGATAATATGGCCCAAGTATTCAAACTCCTTCGCATAAAAACAGCACTTGGATATTTTTAATTGTAAATTATTTTCTCTAAGCAACTCCATCACTCTCCAAAGGATCCTATCATGCCCTTCTTTAGTGTCACTATAAATAATCAAATCATCTAAGTAAGTAAACAGGCCATGTGATATTAATTCAGCCATTATTATGTTAATTCCGCGGATCCATGAATTTGGGCTCCCCGACAGACCCATTGGCATCCGGTTCCATCTATACTGAAAGTTTTCAACTGAAAATGCCGTGTAATCCTTTGAGTTTTCGTCCATCATAATCTGATGAAAAGCGCTATGAATGTCAAGCGTTGAAAAATATTCTGATTTGCCTAGGCCATTCAAAATATCGTCAACCGTTAACATAGGCACGAATGTTGTTTCACATTGTTCATTCAATTTTTTATAATCAACCACGAATCTATGAGCCGTTTTTCCCCCATGATCGTCCTTTTTGCTAACCAAAATTGCAGGTGAATTAAAAATACTTTGACACTTTTCTATCAGTCCCTGCCTTTCATAATCCAATACCATTTCCTTTAAAATTTCCTTCTGTGATTGAGGTAATTTATACTGTCTGCAATTAACGATCTTTGCGTTTGGAATCAATCTTATAACGTGTTTTATTACATCAGTGGAACCCAAAATATCGCCCTGTATATGAAATTGATAACTAAAATTTCGACAGATTTTGTCTATGAAGTCTTCTTCCATCTGAGAACAGTGTGATAAATCCAAAGACTGGCGAATTATTTCTGGTCGATCGGCTGGAGATGACAACTCTTGAGCTTCCAGATATATGTGTTTCTGTTTATTTAATCCCGAGTTCAATTTCATTTCCTCTCTTTTCTTCATTTCCCTCTCATAAAAATTAACCGCGTTGACATATTTAATAAAATGCTTTCGGACTCTTTCCTCTCTCCTTTTATTCTTAATATTTTCTTCTTCTAAATATCCTTTAATTTTATTTTCATCGTCAGAATTTATTTCATATCTATATTTATTTTTCATTTCTTCATCGAATTCATAAAATTTTCCGAGCTTAAATACGAAATTATTTTCCTCTCCTTTTCCTTTATCCTCAACTTCAATGTCATGTTTTTTATCTTCAAACTTATTCGGTTCCTCGAAATCATATGCCTGTACTAATAGGTCAATAAAAATCTTTTCTTCAATATCATCGTTCCTTTCCATAATTCCTTTTGTGTTTAAATTCTCTTCTTTTTCATCAAACTTTCCACTTCCTTCTAGTATAAAATCCTCGTCCTCTTTTTTAACTTCGTCCATTTTCTTCTTCTTAATAATTTCAACTTCTTCATATTTAACCTTCCCATTTTCAATCTCCTCATTTACTTTCATCGCCTCTTTTAAATTAAAATGTAATATCATTTTATTCATATCAATTACAGCTTTATAGCAAGTCAATACGTCATAACCAAGAATTCCCGCAAATTTATCTCCCAAGCACTGTCCATCAACTAGATGTAAAACAGCACCTAAATATTGATTGTTTATTTCAAATATCGCATTTATTATACCATTTGTTTCGACCGATTTCTGTTTGCCCAAAATTCCAAATAACTTTACTACATAGTTCATTCTTTTTATATCCCTTGAAACCACCTCTCTTGCTATTATACTAATGCTCGCTCCAGTGTCGACCAAAAACTTAAGTGTCCCATTGTTCAGATTTGAATTTACATACACAAATATTGCTTCACTTTCTTGTACTATATTTAACCGTACATCTCCCGCATTTATAACTTCTGATACGTTTTGAAAATTCATTAAAGTTTTTAGTGTAGCGTGATTATTCATTGAAGTTTGGAAATTGATAGACAATTTTGGCTGAATGGAAGAGGTGAGTCGATCGTCTCTCCCCATCCCATTTAGTTTTCCGAATCTCTTACGGATTCAGAAGTTTTAACCAAATTAATTTGATTCGATCTGCCGTTGAAACGATTCGGATAACGATTTGCGTTTTGGCTAAAGCCATTGTCGTTACCAGTATTACCAATACCATTATTATTTCTATTGAAACCCTCATTTCTAACCATTTGAGAGTTTTCTACTCTGTTCAAACCGTTATTATTGTCATTTCTTCCAGAAAAGCGACCATTACTCTGGAAACGATAGTTCCCGTTATTATTATTAAAACCTCTATCCGGGAAACGATAATTGTTCATATTGAAACCAGAAAAACGGTTACCATGCATATTAGATCCAAAGAATCGATCATTATACATATTATTACCAGGGAAGTTGTTGTTATACATATTTGGTCTTGAAAAACGGTTGTTATTCATATTGAAACGACTATTCATATTCTCAGTGGGGCGATTCCAACCAAATCGAGAGTTATTATTGTTGAATGGTCTAATACCCCGAGGTCTAAAACCCGAATTGGAATTCAACGCCTGTAATGCAGAAATAACTCCGTTGAAATCGGCATTATTATTTCTTCGGCGACATTGATTTTCTCGGTGTCCATTCACCGAACATAATCTATAAAATAGTTCATATTTTGGAATTTGCGTCATCGCATCAGTCTCCATTTCGATTGAAAAGGAAATAGCGTCTTCCAAACTTGAGGCTCCACGAATAGCCAACCGTTCACGAAGCTTGTCATTCTGTATTCCCTTAATAAATGATTTCCTTGCCATTCGATTATGCTCGAATTTCTGATCTGACGTCAAATGTGTGTACATACTATCTTTTTCTTGTAGTAATTTCCTTGCTCTTTCAGCAAACTTTGTTAAGGATTCATCCTTTTCTTGCTTCAAATTTTCCAACTGACTGGTTATAATGTCCTTATTTGCCAAATAAGAAAAGTGAGAGATAAGTTTTCTTTTTATTACATTCCAATCGCTATATTCTGACCCGGAGATGACACGTTTTGCTTCTCCCCTCAACTGCAAAATAGCTTGTTCATAAAATTCATTCAATTCTTGTTCATTTAAACACGCATTGCGTAACGTGTCTGTTACATCCAAAAACTCCCTTAAATCTTTGTAACTTGATCCGTTAAAAATTGGAATTGACCTTAAACGTCTGATGTATGAATCCCGAATAGTTGCAGAAAAGATTGGACTGGAAAAAGATTGATTCTGAGCTCCCCGATTGTTCGCAAAATTCTGATTGAAATTATTGTTCATTGGATTGGAAAAGGTTTGTGCCATATTGTATGGTGATCGTTGAGAATAATTTATAGAGTTAAAAGGTCCTTGTTGATTGTTAAAAATATTATCATCATACTCGTGTGGAACATCATTAAAAACAGGCTGACTGTATGTATCCGAAAATCGGTTTTGTTCATATTGATTTGTCGAAGATTCTTTAGGTAGAGGGTTAAATTTGTTTTGAAAATATGACTGTGTATATGTGTCTGGATCTGTATAACCTTGTTCAAAAGTGTTTCTTTGTTGACACAATTGTTCTGTACCCATGCAAGGTACCGATGGCTTCAAAGTTTTATCTCGCGACGAATCGGAAACAATTTGTTCCAAATATTTTGGACCTGAAAATTGGACTCTTTTCGTCTTTTCAATAGAACCTTTCGGATAACTAGCTCTAACTGGTGTTGAATCGTATTCTTTGAATTTTTTAAACAAATCACTATCACTTAACTCCAAATTTGGAAGTGAATGAGTATTTTGATTCGATGGCTTCGAAAAATCAACAGAGTCATCATGATCAAAAGTACTTTTCCTGATTGGCTTCTTTGGGGTTGCTCCCTTTGAATCATCGACAATTTGCAAATTCTGGAAGAAATCTTCTACGTGCATCTTTTCTTCCCGCAAACGTGCTTTCCTTTCCTCCTCTGTTTCAATTTTTTTCGGAAAATCGAAATTAGCAGTACTTCTAACATTCGTACTGGTAGAAGTACTGATCGTGTTACTGCCAGAGGTTGTTGTATTGGATACAATAATGCTTGAGGGTTCCCCAGGAGGAACATTAGATGCCCCCTCGCTCAACAATAAATTGGATGGAATTATTGTCTTCTCCTTTTCTGTATCCAAATTTGGATCTGGCAAGTCATTCTTCGCAGCTTTTGGTGGAGTGCGATACATTGTGCGATCAATTAAATTCTCCAAATCTGATAACTTTCGTTTCCTTTTTATATTCGTAGTAATTTTATTCAGTTGTGTTTGAAATTCCGCACGCTTTTCGTCTTTTTCCTCTCCAGAAATCAATTCCTCTATTTTTTGCTTTTCTTGCACCAACTGACTCAAATCCAACGTATTCAAATCCGAAACTAGTGTATTTACCAAAGAAGCCCTTTCAGTATTAAGTTTATTCTCTATCTGAGCCAATTGTTCACACAACTTTTCTATCTTCTTCAAATTCTCGTTTTTATCTCGTCTCCCACTAGACCACTCTAATTTTTTTAACTCTTTTTCTAATCGCTTTTTTTCTAACCTAAGCTGATTCATTTGTCCTAATCATACCCTACTGATACAAGAAAAATTTCACTTACTTGATAAATTCCCCCTCTTTTTGAAATGTTTCCAAAGATCCTCGTTCCCGTGTTGTCCTTAGTTCCTTCGAAACTAATCTTGTCTGTTACAGTCGCCTTGTCCGATCACCCTTTTATCCCGTTCTGTTGGTTTTTATACTCCGTTGAAATTATTGTCCCGTTGAAGCTCAAATTCCGTAAAATATCTCGTTAACTCTCTTAAATTCCGCCGTTTTTTCCTTCTTTTAAAGAGGGTTTTTGAAAAGGACTCCAGACAAATTTAAAAGTACTTTATCGCTGTCTCCAATAACGATAAAGTGGGTCGTATTTACTCGCAGCGCCAGTTTGTACGATGTCCGAGATTAAAAGTCGAATTTTGTACAAACAAATTTGTTTATTATAATTTTGTTGAGTTGTGTTCTGGTTTACAATCCTTATTTTCTAAGCTTCAGTGAGCGAGGCGTTCTTGTTTCCTCTTTTCGATTATTTTTCAAGTATTTTAGTCGCGATTTATTGTTAAGATTCGATGATGATATTAATTCGTCTAAGTTCTATTCTGTATCAGACGTTTATGTTTGTTTTATTCGCTAAGTTCTTCTATTCAAAATTAGAATTTAATACTTGATCGATATTCGTATCTTCGAAGATAGAGTCAAAGACCA
>NW_022203815.1:0-1842 GCF_009176525.2 Contarinia nasturtii | reverse complement strand
AAAAAAAAATTAATTCAAATGAATTTCCTATTTTTCAGAATTTAGTATGGAAGACATAAATCGTGTGTTTTATTAGATCCACGCTGTACACGGTTTAATATACAAAAACGACCCATTCACTTTTAACAAAACACAGACAAAATTCAATCCAAAACATGTCAGTTAAATTCCAATTTTATTGTGTGCCCAATCATACAACTTAACTGCAAACTAAATCATCAATCAATACATACTAACATATCAAAATCGTATTTAAATAATAATATTTAAACTTCGCTTCAAATCTATTCAATTGCACAAAAAAATTGTTACAATGAATTCAATCGAATTCTAACTTTCTTGAATGTCTTCGTTTTGTAAATATAGTGAGTCCAGGTGTGGTGCGTGGGACCGGTGCTCTTGCAGTTCAAATGTCGTTATCGGTTATAACTTAACCAAAAAAATATATTGTAAATGTTGATTGTCTTAATCTGAACTGTGAGTGGTAGGGTATTTCTCATATCTGCAAAAAAAAATTATCTTTATCGTTTTAAAGTAGGAAATTGTCTATGTCGATTGTCATAGATTGGTGTTACGACTTCCAGTAGCAAAAAATTCTAAATATAAATCGACCCGATGTGTGAATGAATTAGTTCAAAGAGAAAAGAATACTCACTTGAAAAACAGAGCCAATTGAGAGCCTGAAACCCAAAACAAGTTATAAAAAATCTTTTCGGAAAAAGGCATAAGAAATTATTGAGCGCAAAACGAGAATATAGAAAACTGAAAGGTTAAAACAACACATGGAATACTGAGAGCAAAAGTTGCTGTTTTTCAATTCTGCATGTTGTATTTTAATTCTCAGTTTTTTTTTGTCTCATTTTAGCACTGTAAATGTATATGTGTTTATTTGGCACCGATAAATATTATAATTGCTTTTCGTCAAAAACTTTTCAAAAATTTCATGTAGTGTAAAATGCGCATCTGAAAAATCTTATTACTTTTCCGCACACACCTAGTGTGTAATGTAAAGTATTGGAATCGGTCAAAAAATTAACACACCCAAAAAACAGGTGTGATGCTCATGGGAAAAATTCAATTTTTCTTCCATAAGTGATATTTAATGTATATATACTTAAACACTCAAACCTGGTTTTTTTGGCACGATAAAACCGAATATGATATTAGTTTTGCGACACAAATTATTTTCGACATACTTTTCATACAAAAATGTCAAAAAATTGGATTTTTGTATGGAAGCCATGCCTATTACTTTTCCGCACACCTAGTGTAGGAAAGGTATTGTATTAGGTCAAAAAATTAAAGTCGCCCAAAAAACATGTAGAAAACACGATTGAAGATGATTTTGGGGCATATTAATGTGCGTCGCTGTGTGTGATGTGTCCTGTGTCTTGTGTCCTGTGGCTCCTTTTTTTTGTTACCGCGATAAGTCTTCTTCAAAAAACTCAATTCAAATTCTGACTTTGCAGGATGATTTGGGACTACTAGGAGACGTGCAAATTAGTTTTTGAGCAATATCGCTTGACCGGTGTAATTTTTCTTGGTCCGAATGGAGTACCCACATTATCCATACATTTTTTGACAATTTTTCAACCATTTTGGTGACACGATGGTTTCGTGCTCAGACATGAAATTCAAAATCTGACTTTACGGTATGATTGGGCACTACGAGGAATAGATCTGGTCAAATTTTCAACGACATTGATTGATCGGTGTAAAACTTAGACTCTGAAGAGGGACTTATGAGAAAAATGCCTCAAAATGATATTCTTTCAATTTGAACGCTGGAAAAATGTGTAGTGGGGGACACTTTCAGAGACTTTTCATACAAAAATCCACAAA
>NW_022203814.1:0-9663 GCF_009176525.2 Contarinia nasturtii | reverse complement strand
CCACCAAGGCGAAGGAACGCTGTTCGGTGCAGTTATTATTATTATTAGAATAAAATGTCTTACATCCGTAAGATGAACTTTTCCGCACTATGATCCAACATGCATTTATTACACATCTTTTACTGTAATTTGAATTCACGAGAAAACTGAATCTGACAATAGTTTTGTGATACAAATAATTTTCGACGCACTTTTCATACAAACATTTCATTAAAATTGGAAGCCATGCTTGTAAAACATCGAATTGACGTGAAACTTTGCACAGGGTATTTCACAAAAAAAACAAAAATTCTGAAAGTTTGAATAAATTTCAATGCAATTGAGGGGTACCTTCCATACAAAATTTTGTTCGGGGATCCCTCTTATTCTCCATATACTCGAGGATTTTAGGATGCTCTAAATAGTAGTTAATTTTTGCATCATTAGTTTTGACCCCTAAAGCCTCTTACCCTCCTTATTTGGGTATATTGGTTTTAAGATCTTTGGGGTAGAAATACACCCAAAACCCCTTTTATCCAAGGTATTTTGGGATGCTTCATCCATTGCAGACCTTTCTTTTTGCTGGCTGAACAGCGCCGGCTGGTGAAAAGCAGCTATCACAAGCAGCTGGTGAATACGTTTGCTTCTACTACGTATAACGTTGAACACAACTTGATACGATCGAATTTTCTCGCTTTTCCGATGGAAATATCGCAAAAATAACGAAATTTGGCTAGGCATGTTACCCCCATGTTAGGTTGGATCCAGAGATGAACGTTCGTTCGTTCTTTCGTAGGCAAATTTTTTTTTATTTTGTTCGTTCGTAGAAATGAATTGCGTTCGTTCGTTCGTAGAAATTAAAATGTTCGGATTGTTCGGTCGTCATTTTATTAGTTGTCATTGATATTACGGAGCAGACTATTGTTGTTGTGACAAAAGGAATACATGCGTAATCTCTGATGAATACTTGCCATTTTAAGCGTCATCACATTTATGCTTGTGTGTGTATGTATTGTTTCTATCACAGCAACAATATTGTGCTCAGTAAAATCGATGACAATTAATAAAATGAATTCAAATAAATTATTTTAAATATTGTTTAAATATTTGAACTGAAGATTTTTTCCAAATATTTATGTATAAAATTAAATATTTTCGGATTTTTTATTAAAAAGTTTTAAATGCAAATTTAAATATTATATTGATCGCTGTCTATTTTAAGTAAATAATATTTGTTTTGTTCAATTTTTTCTCATAATTTATGTTTTCAATAACAAAATTCATAAAATATAATCTACTTTCAATTTCACTAATAAAATAATTATTTTATTTTCATACTTTTCCTACGAACAACAAACGAACGAACACCTTACGAACAACGAACGAACAATCCGAACATTTTAATTTCTACGAACGAACGAACGAACGCAATACATTTCTACGAACGAACGAACGAACAAAAATTCAATTAAAATAACTACGAACGAACGAACCGTTCGTTGACAGCTCTGGTTGGATCCACCTGCTCCACAAGATTCATAACCATCATCGTGGTCTAACACGTTCATTATGGTCAAAAAACCGTATTTTTACACATTGTTTTGTCTGTATTTTATAGTTTTTGTTGCCAAAAGATGAGAATGGTTCGTGGTAAACCATGTTAACCATGAAGGACGAGCATGATGGTCTGAGTTAAATATTTTAAAGTATCCGTTTTGACCGGTAAACATTATCCAACACCATTTAACATGATTATTAAGGTTGGACATCTTGGTTCATCTTGGTCTAACACCAATTAACACGGGTAATGAGGTCGTACATTACGGTCCATCATGGTCTAACATCATTTAACACGGTTATTGAGGTCGTACATCATGGTCCATCATAGGCCATCATGGTCCAACACAATTTAACACGGCTATTGTGGTCCACCATGGTATCACAGCGGACGGCAGTTGGCGCGAGTGACGAAACCACATTGATGTGTTGAAAATTATGTCCAAATAATTTCCGAATCCTAACCTAGAAGGCCTTTCGCCGCAATTGAAGTATGGTTGGAAAGTCTTTGGGCCATAGATCAAGAAAAAATATCAAATTTTGAAAATACCTGTCTTCAAAATATGGTCCTTTCAGGAAAAGAGTCAAAATTCAGTTCTACGGCCATAGATGGCACATTATGAGGTCGATTCTCAATATCTTTCCATCGATACATCAAACGTCGAAATCAATCAATACGTTCGAAAAATTTCATATGATTTTTCTATAAAAATCATTTCGTATATCTGTCTGTCCGCGATTTTTTGAAACTTTCTGCGATTAAACTAAGACTTTTTTGTTCCGGCAAAAGTCACTTTTTGACTTTTGTTCCCACGGTCACTGAAGCACATCCACTTGACACACCCCGGATATATGCACATCGCTGGAAAGGTTTTGAATTGAGCTATCGAATGGTACCATTTTTGTTTTTGAAATTTTAAGTCGGGGTGGCCAAATTGGACAAAAACCAAAATTGACCTTCTGGCTGGACACATGCAAAGGGAGAAAACTTTTAAAACACACGAGAGTAGTAAAATAAAATGTGAACTGGAATCAGTTTAATCGCGACAACACCATCCGCCATTTTGATTCTTTTATTGGTTAAGTTCGATTGATACGTAAGCATTTTTTCTCCTACATTTCGTTGTTTCAAATTGAAATTAAAATAAAAATTGGAATCCAAACTCAAAAATGAACGCATCGGAATAAAAGACAAACGTATGAGATCTTTGAGCGAAACCCGAATACAAATACATTTTGCTCAAAATACAAACGGAGAAAATTACCGTAAAAAACAAATATCTTTGAAGTCGGAATAAAAGTAAAATAACTCGACTAATTTTATTTTCACTCGCAATTTGTATACATTTGTCTTTTACGCTTAACATTTTTATAATAGGTTTTCATGCATATTTTTCAAATAACAATAATTGGTTTGAGTTTAACTCAACTGAGTGAATCATTGGTTCGCTTCCATAAAATATAATTACAAGTTGTGTTTGAATATAATGTCGTTTGTAAACATTCAAACATGCAAGGGTGAGAGAGACAGCGATTTTACGACTTGCCATTGCGATTTGTATGACAGAGATAACAAATTCTTATATTATGATTGAGCCAGGTGATATAGACCATTCAGTTGTGCATGAGAATTGTGAAAAAACATCGGATTTTTTTTTCACTTCTTATGTGCTCTATACCGAGTCTCCGGGAGTTTCCTAGGGGGCAGACACGTGGAATAGGATTAGACTTTTAGTGTAAAGATTCGAGAAATTGCAATGAAATAGCAACGAAATAGAAACGCCTGTGAATGGATTCGCGTGAAATAGCGAAACAGTGCATGAGATAGCAAAAATTGTTTCACTTCAAATCCATTTGACATTTCTTTTGACGTTTATTGATGGATTAGTGGAATAGTGCGGAATAGCAGAATTAAAATGTTTGACGGAAACAGTGCATGGAATAGGAAAAATAGTTTCGATTTCACATTTGTGTTTTTGGATTAGTGGAATAGCTGGATTAGTAATTTATATAGTGGATTCGGAATTTATTCTTGGTGTCTCCCCCTAGAGAGTTTCATATAACATTGCCATATAGCTGCCAAATGAAACCTATTAAGTAATAGGCGGATGCCAATCGCGATTTTGATGATAAAGAATGCGATTTTTTTCATTCTGATTTCACCAGGTGATACAGAAAATTGAGATGTATTTGTAAATCGAAGAAAAAAAATTTAATTATTTTTTTCATTTTTCGCGATCTTTCATCATCTATATGGGAAGCTTGTATGAAAAACACGGAAAACCGCTGAAATAACACTGTCTTTTTATTTTAATTCTTCAATTCTCAAATACTACTCAACTTTCTGTATCACCTGGTGAAATAAGAATGAAAAAATTCGCATTCCTTATCATCCAAATCACTATCTGGATTTTTTTCACTTTTTGAGTGCTCTACACATTAAGAGTACATAAGCGTCAGTCGCGTGTGACAAATGTTACACAAAAATTACAAATTTTACACAAAAGTGACACATTTTACACAAAAGTGATAAATTTTACACAAAAGTGACAAATGTTACACAACAGTGACAAATGTTACACAAAGTATCAAATTAGCAAAATAGATGAAATGGTTGGATTTTTAAGCAACGAAATGAAGGAGAGGAAAAAATATAGTAAATTAATTATAGATAATTTTTCAAGTTTTGATTGAATTTCATTGATAGCATAGCATCAGAGATGAGTACGTTACTCCTATTTCACTGACGGTTCAGTCAATTTCCATTCCCCTGGGTTTGACAGCAACAAGTACACAGGCGGAAATAGCGACAATTCATCATTGTGCGTACAGTATTCTTGAGAACGGGGGAAATGTGGCCATTTTCATTGACAGTCTTGGGGCCATCCAAGGATTCACAGTGGGAAGTGGCCTGAGACAAATCCACAACTAGTTGTTCAAAGCACATTCGAATATCAGGGGTCATGATTTGGCAGACGGAGCAGCTAAAGCAGCTTCAAACAGCATCAGCCATTGGGCCGGAGCCACTTCTGCCTGCGGAATATTCACGAGTACGGGGTGGCTATCTACATGGCTTAACAATTGAAGCTTAAGTAACTGGCAAAATCCACTAATATGTGAGCAGACAAAATATTTTGTCAGAGTTCCTTGTGGAAAAATAACGAAACAACTTATGAAATTATTAAAAGGTGAAATCTGAATTGTTATTGGTATTTTGACGATGCATGCTAGGGTTAATTATCATTTAGGAAATCATAGAGACGACCCGGACTGCAGACTATGTGGAAGAGATGTGGAATCTACTTCTCATCTCATTCTCAGGTGTCTCACGATTTCGATGGAGGGGACTTTTACCAACAACCTTGAAACGAAGTACTTGAAATTTTCAAAATTTTTAATCTCTTCAAGACGGCATGTGAAACAAACACTTGTCTGAATCTTATTTTTGGATAAACTATTTATTGGTGTGCATTAGACACACAAACAGGCGTCTTGCAATAGGTTAAAAAACCTGAGCATCGAGAAACTATGGATATTACTGAAAAGAAGACCTAAGATGCTCCCCGTTCAGATCCAATAATCCAATGCTACACAAAACACATTTTATTTCTTGAATTTTCCATTATTACTTCAAATATTCTCCAAAAATATGTTTATTGGGAGCCTGTATGATTTTGTAATAACGTGAAACTTTTGGTTTTTTTTAATGTAATAATTATTTTTTTTTTTCAGTTAAACATTTGTTTACTGTATAATTGGACATTGCGACACATTTAGATTTTGAAATTTTCGAATTATGTTAAAATTAAATTTCTTTATTATTTGTTTTAGTTCCAACGTATGTCATCAGATTCATGGGTTAAATAACGAACACCGACTTGTCCTTCAAGTGTCCTTAGGTCCTGCCAAGTTTGCCGATCTTGTAACCATGAATGCAGTAAACTTTTATCGACAGTAAATCGCTTGCGTTGCTTCACTTGCAGCAAATTATTTATCAAATCGATCGCTAAATATTAAAGAGATTTCACAATTATTAAATGTAAAATAAAATAATAAAGATGGAAAACATACGAACCCTCACTAGAAATGTCTTTCCACGGTGTTGGTGGGTACATGAATGCTGCATTTTGTATTTGATCGTTAATATCTTCGTCTTCATTAAATGGAAACGTTCCGCTTAGGCTGACATAAATAATTACACCAACACTCCACATATCCAAGGATCGATTATAACCTTTGTTTCTCAAAACTTCTGGAGCCAAATATGCGGGAGTCCCAACAACGGAACGTCTGAATGATTTCTCTCCAATAATTCGGGCAAAGCCAAAATCACATAACTTAACTTGAGGAAATTCTGAATCGGTTGATAAAAGGACATTTTCTGGTTTTAGATCACAATGCACTATATTTTTACTATGAAGATGCTTCAAAGCAACTAGTATTTGGGTTATTAGGAATTTTGTAACACGTTCATTCAGTTTTCCTCGCGAACTCGACAAAATCATTTCCAGCATATCTCCCTTAAGTTTTTCCATTACGACATAAATTTTTTCTGGTGTTTCGAACATTCGTTCCAAATTGACAACGCCACAATGTGAGATGTTTTGTAAAATTGCTACTTCATTTTTTAGTTGTGCTTCTTGTTTTGTAGGAAATCGAAGTTTATCGATCACTTTAATTGCTACTTCAAGATGAGTATTTTTATGTGATCCACCATAAACAATTCCAAATTGACCAGAACCTAGTACTTCATCAGCGTAAATTAGATATAGTTTACTAATGTCTTGAACATTTTCTTCGAATTCCGAAGACTGGCCTGAAATGTTACAAAAATATAAGTTACTATGAGAAAACTGGATATTTGTTTTCATTCGATTACAGTGAAAATGGTATTGAGTTTTGAATATGACAAGTATTCTTCGATAAAATAAAATTTCGATGAGTTTATAATTTAGGTTTTTCCCATTTTTACTTGAGATAACGACAATTCCATATGAAATCGATCATAATCTGGAAGCATGGTAAAATGTTGTGCTCTAATTTTGTATATATTGGTAGTGCAACTTAAAAATGTCGTATTTGTGTCAACTTCTTATCACAGCGAACGGCAGTTCGCGCGAGTGACGAAACCACTTTAGTGTGTTGAAAAGTCGAACTCGCTATATATACACGTAATGTCCAAATTCTAATCTGGAAGGCCTTTAGCTCCGGTTGATGTATGGTTGGAAGGCCCTTGAGCCATAGATCAAGAAAAAATATCAAAGTTCGGAAATCGGTCCACCTGTCTTCAAAATATGGTCCTTTCAAGAAAAGTTATATATAAAGTTGTATGGTCAGGTTTATAGCCATAGATGGCACTAAATGAGGTCGTCAACCCATGAACCATCGATATTCGAATTCTGGAGCTCAATACCTTTCCAACGACCCCCTAACCGTCAAAATCGATCAATCTTTTCGAAAAATTCCGCATTTTGAAAATTTCATATGATTTTCCTATAAAAGTCATTTGGTGTGTCTGTGCGCAATTAGGCGTACTTGTTTTTGATCTTTTTGAAACTTTCTGTAATTGAAGTACACAAAAAACTAAGACTTTTTTGTTCCGGCACTTTTCGGTATGGCCGCCATGTTGGCCATGGCCGGCGTCTAAAATTCACTTTTCGACTCTTTTTCCTATGGTCACCGAAGCGCCATGACTTGACATTCCTGGACATATGCATATCATTGGAAAGGTCTTGAAGTGAGCTATCGAATGAAGCCATTTGCGGTCCAAAAATTTTAATTTGGAGTGGCCAAATTGGCCAAAAACTAAAAAGTTACCGTTTGGCCGGACACATAATGGTCATTAGCTCGAAAACTAGCCTTTCTTGATCACTTGAAAATTTCACCGATTTTTAGGCCCAAGTCTAAGCTATAAAATGCCGCATAGCTCATATCTCAGAAAATTCTTTTTTTCGAGATATGGCCTTTGATAGTGCGAATATAACCAAAAATGACAAAAAATGTTACTTTTAACATTTGAAGTATTTTATGGGCAACAATGTACTCCAATGACTCTGTAAATATGCTTTGTGACTAGCCAAACAAAATTGAACAAAATGTCGACCGTTTTGGATGGATATTCCACCAAAAATCGTCCAAATGTACCAAAATTCGAATTTTCACAAAAATGTCTAGATGTATGAAATATGAAATTTTAACAACAAATAACTACATGTTTGATAGTCTCCTGATAAAATACAGAATCTTATGTCCCCTCCCGCCAGAAGGTGAACTATCGTCGGGAGAGGTGCATGCGCTTAGTCACAAATGAAATTAAAAGAAATCTGCAAATATGTTCTGTAAATTCGGAACGTTGCTTCATTGCGTCAGTATGAACTCAAAGTAAAAAGAAAGGAATTTCTGCAACGTTTCGAATATACAAATGTATATTAAGTTTATGTTATATTCACAGTACACAGAAAATATATCTACCAACTATTTTCGTCACAAAATTGATATCAGAAATTTTGTGTTTCAAATTTTGGTTTCGTCACTCGTTCTTCACCTTTTTTATTTGATAAATCATACGCGCCATTTTTTTGACAGTGTCAACAAGTGTATCTTAAAGAGCGTCAAAAAAACTATTAAATTTCATCTGTCGAAGTGAATACAAGTTTATGCACACAAGTTTTTTATTGCGTTCAAAATGTCGAATTTCGTTCCAACAAAAGATCATTTGCGAGAAGTTTTAATTTCCTTCTTCCATTTAAAGAAAAATGCAACTGAAGCACATCGTTTACTCACTGAAGCCTATCCTGACTATGATGTAGACGTTAGAATGTGTCAGCGTTGGTTTGCGCGCTTCAAAAGTGGTGATTTCGACACAGAAGAGAAAGAACGTCCTGGGCAGCCAAAAAAGTTTGAAGATGAAGAATTGGAGGTATTACTCGATCAAGATTCGTTTCAAACTCAAGAAGAACTTGCAAAATTATTAGGAAATCAGAACGTTTAAAAGCATTAGGATTCATTCAAAAGCAAGAAAATTGGGTACCACATGAATTGAAACCAAGAGACGTTGAAAAACGATTTTGCATGTCCGAAATGCTGCTTGAGCGCCACAAAAAGAAGTCGTTTTTGCATCGAATTGTTACTGGTGATGAAAAATGGATTCATTACGAAAATTCGAAGCGTAAGAA
Source organism: Contarinia nasturtii (assembly GCF_009176525.2). Lineage (NCBI taxonomy): Eukaryota > Metazoa > Arthropoda > Insecta > Diptera > Cecidomyiidae > Contarinia > Contarinia nasturtii. The sequence goes on along the minus strand of NW_022203814.1, from coordinate 952 downwards.
ATCGTATGGGAAGCGAGCATTTTTTTCCAAAAAATCAACTTTTGAAATTTCCGAGGCCATTCAGCAGAGTAAATGAATTCAAATTTGGAAGAAACTTTACAGGCGTAATCTATGGACCAAATAGAACAACTTATGGGGGTAAGACTATTGAAATTCGATAAAGTACTATTTCAAGATAACTCTAATGACACATTGCCTTGATTTTTCGTGTAATTTATCGAAAAAAGGTAAAAAAAGTCTAAATTTTTAAGTTATTTACCGTTAATTTGTACTCAAAAGTGCTCAAAATTGTGCGTGAAGTGGCCTTATTGTAAATAGATGACATTTTAAAAGTTTTAATTTGATTTCATATCAGTTTTCGTACTTATTTTTTCACATTTTTATGATTTTTTTCCATAAAATTCAAATACACCGGGGGGTCCGAGGAGTGACATCTGGAAAAAGTCCCGGAACAAAAGCTGTTTATCTTAATGTCCTCTATCAGAAAATACATAGCCATCTTGAGTACTCAAATAAAAACAAATTTGCTCACCCCTAGTGTATAGTATAGTCAGTCAGATTGACTTTAATCATAGAAAGTTTCGAAAAAATAATTTTCGCAAAATAGCGGACAGACAGACACAATATGACATTTTTAAAATGCTAGTGACGGGTTTTCGAGCTTCAATTTTTTTCTTAATCTTCGGCCCAAGCACCAAGGGTTTTCCAGCCATAGATCAGTCGGGGCCAAAGTCCTTCTATTTTGGGATATCAAAAAATTGTTTAAAAAATGAGTCGTTGCTTGATTCTGACTGGAATAAGGAATTCGATTAAATTCATTAGAATTAAAACTAAACAATTTCTATACAATTGTAAAGTCAACAATCGAAACTCATATCCACTTAAAAACAAAAATCATTAGGAAACAACCGATATGGTTTAATAGGCCACTAATCGAGTTGAAAAACAAAGT
>NW_022203813.1:0-5861 GCF_009176525.2 Contarinia nasturtii | reverse complement strand
ATTTTAAAATTTTTCTAACGAGCCTATTATTTGAGACACCCTGTATAGAGAGAGATATGAATTTTAACTAAAGTATTTCGAATATTTGAGAAATGATTACTACTTTAAAAAAAAAAGAATATTTTTGTTGTTCGATTCAATGATATGATGTTTACAACGATTTGATAAATGTTGATTATGTTGTATTTGTTATGAAATATTTCTTCCATTCTTTGTCAATGAAGTCAGAAGTCATTTGCATTGGTTTCTTTTGGAGAATCGACGACGTTTTTCTGGAACTTCTTCCTCATCACTGGAAACGATGTTTTTGTTTATTAGTGGAATTTCATCGTCGGCACTGGTTTTTTTTTTTGATTATTTGATGGATGATCCAATTCTTGTGGTGGTATAGCGAGACCATCTTCATCTGATTGGCTCAAAACTTCATTCGGTTTTGACACCACAACATCACCTTTTTCACCAGAAGTAACATCAACAACTTCGTCGGTTTCATTTGGATCTGATACCAGGACGTTTCCTGTTTCAGATGAAACAACGTTGCTAGGTTTGTTGGCGTCAATTACCGGTGTTAATGAAGAGTTTGTACAATCGCCAGAATTTTCAACAACATTTTTGTCTTCATTGATTGCACCATTGGTTGTGTCGGCCGCAATTTGTGCACTATCGCCTGCTTTATTTTCAGCTGACTTTTTTCCTTCTTGACCATTTGCATTATTTTCTTCTTGATTTTCAATAGCCTATAGAAATATGAAAATGATATATGAAAAATCAACATAAAATAAAAACGGAAAGATTCAACTTATTTCTCGTTAAACGTTGATTGCAAAGCGGACAATGCGACCCAAATTTGGTCCATTTTGTCAGGCATTCAGTGTGAAAAATGTGACCGCAGTTGGTAGATACAAGTGGCAATGATCCATAATCTTCTTTACAGATGGTACATCCGTCGTCAAAATCGTAAGGCAATGTTGATGATGATGCCACTGTAATAAAGAAAAAATAGAAACATTAAATAAAGTATATAAAGAAAAATTATATAAAAAATATTTTGATTGTACTTTTAATTCCAATTTTCAAAAAATGTTAAACCGAATGAACGTTGACTAATTTTACAATAACGTGTTGCGCGCCAATGTGCAGCATTGACACATCTACATAGACAAGTATCATAAATAACACTTACCGTTGAATGCGTTCCCAAAAATATTCGGTTGTGTATTGGTCAGCTCGGCATTCAATTCAGGAAAATCAACGATTTCAGTTTCAATCAAATTAGAATCGATTTCGAACACTGATTCATCGTTTTCTTTTTCTTTTGTTTGTTTATTATCACCCATTTTCACAAAAAACATGAACAAAATGTGCAAATAAATTACGGAGTTTAAAAGTGTTCTAGTTTGTGCGGCTGTGTCTTTGGAAATGTTTTGAACAACTAAATTCGCTCAAAAATACATGATGCGCCATCTCCAAATGTCAAATTCAAACGTTCAAATTCAAAAAGCATTCTGACACTGTACATTCACTGTACGTTTATTTAAAAACATCACACAGGCCGTATTCATTTTCGAATAAGATTATTTCACCCGTGCTGAGAATTATGGACTCTTCACCAAAGACAAATGGTGGTCGAAAGTGCGAAAGAAAGAAAGGTAATATTAGTTTTCGTCATTTATTGAGAATCAGCGTTAATTAGTCGTATTATTGTAGTTCGTAAAGTTGATGACACAACAAATGAAGCAGTATCTCAAAATGATGGCAATATTCTTCTACAAGCCGAAAATGCCGATGTCGTCAAACAAATTGAAGAAGAGCATAGCTATTGCAAAAGACGTTGATATGCGGAAATTGAATGATTTGCTTATTTGATTTTTCGAACGAAAATAAATATAGGCTGATATTTATGAGCTGAATAAATAACAAAATGTGTTTTGTTTTATTTCATTCGATCGACTCATGTGTTGTGCTTATGCATAGCATTTCATTTCTTTCCATTGATTTACTTATTCTACATAAACAAAGTAGTCGTTGCCTTTTCTTGAGTGAAAAAAAAGAATCTGCTAGTCCAACATTTGTCTTTCTGATTTATGGGTGCATCTCTTTGCTCATTGAAGTAGATCATTTATTAAAGTTATTTAAGACGAACACACAAAATGAAAAGTGAGTAATCAAGGGAATTTTTATAGTAATAATAATAATAACTGCACCGAACAGCGTTCCTTCGCCTTGGTGGTTTATTGAATATATTTTAAATAAATACAAAATAATTATATTCTTACATCTAGTAGTTTAGAAGGAGATTAATAGTTTTCTCAGTATGTTTTCTATTCAATTCTATCTATTTTGTTTTAAATATTTTTCAATTCTCAGTTTGACTGTTGATAAATTTACTTCTAAATCAATTAAAGTAGTATCACTGTTTGGTATTTTTTTCGTATAATAATCATTGAATGTAGTAAGCATGTAATTAATTGGTTCATACTTCGTGTAATCGCTTCTTCTAATCGGTATATCAAAAAGCGGCGTTGCACGGGTATTATGCGCTGAATCATAATAATTTAAACTGTTTGATATATGTCTCGACTTCATATCTCCATTAATAATTTTGAATATAAAAGACACCTGCGCTATCTCGCGTCTCTCCTCAAGCGTAATCATTTGTAGAAACAGCAGTCTATGCTCATATTTTGGAAGTCTATAGCCATCCCAGTTCATTCTCCTTAGCGCATAAAGTGAAAATTGTTTTTGTATTGACTCTATTCTTTTGCACATATTGTCGTAGTGTGGATTCCATATTTCCGATCCGTATTCGATGATTGGTAATACAAATGTAAAATAAAGGCGTTTAATTGTCCATGGATCGACGAAATCCTTGCCGTAGAACTTTAACCAAGCCAGTCTTGATTTGGCTTTAGCCGTGACATGCTCAATGTGTGATTTGAAATTCATTTGCCCATCAAGCAATACTCCCAAGTCCCTTATTACAAAGACTCTTTCTATTTGAACGCCGCCTATGTTGTAATTGTATTCAAATTGCAGTGATCCCCGATGATATGATATGATCTTTGTTTTGTTTACATTTAATTTTAATAAATTGCGTCCATAATAATCTGCTACACGATCCAAGTCATTCTGTAGATTAATGCAATCATCTGTTGAGGAGATACATTTTAAAATTTTTGTATCATCAGCGAATGAAAGTATACAAGAATCGCTAACGACGAATGGTAGATCAATAACAAACATGATGAACAAAGTAGCGCCAATTGGATATCCTTGACCCGTCCCAGATGTAACTTTGATTGGGTCAGATTTGGTATCTGCTATCTTTACAATTTGTCTGCGACCAGACAAGTAAGATTCGATCCATTTTAACAGCTGTTCATTCAGTCCCATGATTTCTAGTTTTTGAATAAGCAATTTTAAGTTGACCGAGTCAAAAGCCTTGGCTATGTCCAAATAGATGGCGTCTGTTTGATGTCCTCTCCCCATGTTATTAATTGTTTTTGAAGTAAATTCAACTAAATTTGTTATCGTTGACCTGTTCTTTATGAATCCATGTTGACTTTCGTGGATTATGTTTTTCAAATATAGATTGAGATGGTTTGTGACGATCGAATCGAGAATTTTTGACAAAATACACTGTAAAGCAACACCTCGGTAATTTTGAACGTTGTTTCTATCGCCGTTTTTGTAGACTGGTCTGACAAATGACGTGCTCCATATCTGCGGGACAGAGGCAGTTTCAAGTGATTCTTTTAACAGTGTTGAGATTGGCCCCTGCAATGAAACCAAACAATGCTTGATAAATTTGTTTGGAATTTCATCAGGACCACAGACAAGATCATCTGGCAGCATGCTTATATGTTGACCTACAAGCTCCTCGGTTATTTCGATCATTGATATTTCAGCACAAATATCACGTATTTTTTCTATTTCCGAGCTGTCATATCGCAGATCATCTTCTAAAGAGCTGTAAGCGTTGCCAAAGTGTTTTGCAAAAAAACTAGCAATTGTTAATTGATCGCTTGCTTTTTCATTTAAATAAGTCATCTCATGTGGTAGATCTTCACATTTCCCTTTTTTGAAATTTACGTGCTTGAAAAATTTCTTTGGGTCATCATCTATCTGTTTCTCCATCTCTATTCTGTAATCTCTGAAAGCTGAGCGTGCACAACGTTTATATTTCCTTCTTATTTCTTTGTAATGTTCAATTGATTCAACTGTGTTGAGCCTTTTTTTATTTTGATGTTCTTTGCTGACCATGTTTTTCAACTCAACCAATGACTTGGTAAACCACATCGGTTGTTTCCTGTTGATTTTTGTCTTTAACTGTACATGTGTTTCAATTGTTGACTTAATAATTGTATAAAAATTATCTAGTTTCAATTGTAATGAACTTGTATCAAAAACACTATGCCAATCTATATCAAGAAGCGACTCATTTATTCGCTTATAGTCTGCATTTATAAAGTCGCGATATGTTTGTTTTGTTTCAATGGTTTTGACGACCGGCTCATTATATCTGATTTCAATTGCATTGTGGTGCTTTTCAAAATTCAATAAATGATAGTCACTTATTGTGCATTGAAACAACTCAACATCATTTGTCCAGATCATATCAAGCATACGACCATTTTGGTTGTAATTCTTGTTAATCTGGTGAAGTCCCAGTTCATAGCAAGTATCCAGCACTATCTTCTCTTTTTCACTGGCTGCATTGATAGCAATTGCAATGTCTGGGTCCTCATTCACGTCAACAAACCAAATCAATTTGGGCAGATTGAAGTCACCAGATACTATTAAAACATCTTTTTCACTCAACTTTGAAGCTAGTTCTTTCAAAGCATACATGTTGTTTTCATATACTTTGAGAGTTGAGTCTGGTCTGATGTACAATTCAACCAAAAAGATGTTCCTTCTCATGCTGGTAACCTTTACCCAAATTTGTTCTGCTCCGAAATGGTCACCCGTTCCGATGCAAACTGACTTTAGTCTGTTGTTGACAGCAATCAATACTCCACCTCCTCTCTCCTTTTGATGTACTTGGTCCTTTTCAGTATTCGTTGATCGGTCACATCGATAGACTTCATACATTGGCGGAAAAATGTCGATGGAATTGATTGCTTCATTCAAATGTGTTTCGCGAAGCATGTAAATTGATGACAGTTGAACTAGTATCTCAGCAGCAAACTCCGAAATTTTCGAACGTAATCCATTTACGTTTTGTGAATGGATCGATATCTGCTGAATGTATTTTTCATCATTTAATTTATGTGTAGTACTCATATTCCCCTGTGGAGAACATATACCGTAATTATTTAAATTACCTGAGTAACTATAGTCAAAATCCAGCGATGAAAAATCAACAGAAACGTTTTGCTTGAGATTTAGTGTAGACGCCAGTGTTGCCACCGTTGAGCAGGCGGCCGATGACTGAGACGGGCACGACGAAAATTTTCATACCGCGCTTCAAACTCTTCAAAGCACCTCATACAGTCACAATTCTCACGATGTTGTCCATGTCTGCGTCGATTGTCCACGAAATTTCGTCTTTGAAATGACCTGTCAATAGATTGTGTGTGATAATCTTGTCGATGGCCATTCTCAAAATCTCGTCCAGACATGCGTTGATAAAAACGTTGATTATTCTGTTCGTGGCCAAAATGTTGTGGTTCATCACGCTGTCGATGCAGATTCCGATATACACCCTGTATATTATGATTGTTTTGTTGATGTTGCTCTCTTTTTTGTTGTTGTTGTAAATGTGGCTCATTTTTTGTATTGTTTTCTTCTTTTTCCTTTTATTTGTCGTTGTTCTTCTTCTTCTTCTTTCTCTTTTTCTTCTTTTTTTTTTGTTTTTC
>NW_022203812.1:0-6169 GCF_009176525.2 Contarinia nasturtii | reverse complement strand
CGTACGACGTACAACGTACGACGTACAGATTAACATAAACCATGCTCAAAACGGCCTGATTCGGGTTCTCTGACCTCAGAAACGTCCAGAAAACATGTTTCTGAAGTTTTCAAAATTTTGACCGGTTACAATACTTTTCACCTTACACTATGTGTGCGGAAAAGTAAAACTAGCGTATATTAGCAGTGCCCCAGGCTTTCACAAGCTATCGGCACAAATACAAAAAAAAACTATTCTGGTTGACAAATCGGTTTATTACATGCGGAATTTATCACCGAATCATGATCACCAAATGCAAATTCAACGTGGCATCGAACTATGTGTGCACAAGTGTAAATGTGCCGTGAAAAAATGTGTCAGCATGCATGAATTCCATATTCCATAGTTACCATACCGACGCTGTTGTGCAGTAAATGGAAGAAAACCAACTGACAGAAAGCACTGAAACAGTTTTTTTTTGTGAAAAGCCGAAAAGATGAATGTCATTGGTGAAAATCGAAAGCGAAAATTGAAGAAAAACTTCATGGGTAGGATAAAAACAAAATATCAGCGTACTTGCGGTATTTGTGTTTTACGTGTGCAATAGTTAGTTTTTTTTTCATCTTCTCAATCAACTTATGTGCACTTTTTTATGGCTAAAGCCGTTCAACATGAACTAAAAATTTGTTGTTTGTTCGTTCTTTTATGACACAATGCTTATAGAAGAGAAGAAAAACAGAACGAAAATCTCAAAACTGAAACGAAGTAATCGAAAGAGTTGGTTGAAAATGACATGATTTCATCGTGGATTTTATCTATGCATTTAGTTGGTACTATCTCAATAAGTGCACGGACACATAGGAATACAAACAATGATTGTTTTGTGCGAGAGTAAAGCAAAGTACGGGTTCAACGTCAACAACTCTTCACTAATGCTAACATGCATCTGTATTTTATGTTTGGCATTACTTGTTTTTATTTTTCGTTCACATTTAACAGATATGTGCGATGCATTTAGCGGATATACAGTGTACATTCATAGCAGAGTGCAAAGTAATCACAAACTTTGAATATATCCCAGACTAGCAAAGCGCATCAAACAAATCAAAATTGAAATACAATAAAATGAATTGAAATAGAACAAACAAACCAGCCAGCCAACCAACCAAACAATTCAGAGGAACAGCTTGATTCCACACAAGAAAGAGAGAGAGAGAGATAGAGAGGAGAGAAAGAGATACTGAAACGGAAAAGACGGCTTGTGCTGCATGTTTGCGTTATGCGTTGAGGATTGACGTGAGATTTTTTTTCTTATCTTTGTCCTTTTCATCAAATCCAGTAGAATCAAGTTCATTTATTATTTTATTATTTGAAGAAGCAAGCACTGTGCAAACACAGACTTATCTTCATTCAATGACAAAAATCACTAAAATGCCAGATCATTATCTCCGACGCACTTGTCGCCAACATATCATTCAAACAGAATCATGATATAGTCGGAAAAAGATGGAAATGAAAAGGTATCGCCACCACTTTTATGATATGATAGGTTGAGTTTGTCTTCAAAGAACAATTACCATGTTTCATGCTCACAAATTCAAACGTAATAATCGTGCGCGTTAAATTCAGTGATTCCATCGAAATTGGCGAATTACATAGTGTATTTTCTTTTTCGAGATGAATAAAACCTTTTGTGAGCTCACAAGGTCAAGATTTGTCGTATAAAAGTCTTTGCCATACCAAACCTTTGATGAAAAATATCAAATAGCATACTTGCAATTTGAACAAATTTTAATACGTATTGTATGTTTGACTGGAAAAAAGGTACAAAATATGCCGGTAAATAGGGAAGAAGTTATAAGAGCAAAAATCAAAATGCGAATAAAGATCAGAAATCAGAAATCCATCATAAAAATCATATATCGTAAGATTACGCGTTTTTCTGAGCCTAAAGGCATTTTTATAATATACGCGGAATATGATAAAGCGATGATATACGTACACATAGCCGAGTGGCAATCGTATGTAAATGTATGCTTAGAACGCAAATATATATTGATGGAAGCTGCATTGCCCGGCGTTGTTTTGCAGCTCGATTTGTGGTCAGCCATTGGTGTTGTTGTTTTTTTTTCTCGGTATGTTAAGTTTATAGAAGCGGAGATCAAACAAACGAGATTTTCAGGTATACATCAAACACAAAAAGCAAAAGCACAATTAATTTGGTTTTATGTACGCTTATGATGTGTGCGAACGTGCGTTTTTTTTCTTCATTTTTTCCGCTCACTACCTTCGTTGCAAATTTTGGTACATTCATGTGCGTTCCATAACGTTTTCACAAAAAGAAAATAATGGGTTACTGAACATTTTCACGATTTGGATTTTGTAAATGTTTACATTATATTTTTGCTCAAATAATCTCTATACATTTTTGGCATCATTTAATTTTCGACAAAAAAAAAACATTTTTTTCTTTTTTGTTTTTATCACGAATATTCGAATCCTTGTTTTTGAATCATATTATTAGCTGGAGAAAACGGCCAAAAGATCTTTTCATGGTATTATTGTTATTATGAATTTTAAAAACGAGAACATCGTTGGTAACATAACGATCTATATTGGAATTTTGAAAGGTACATCGCTCAAACCATATGATGGCTCAAACGATATAGCTTTGGAAAATCAATTGATTTTACATTCGAACCATCGAATACGTTTATAAGTTTTTCGATTTTTCCATTCAAATCATATTCGCCCCTTTTACATTAATCTTCCGGAACAAGCACATATTTATGAAATGAGTAAGTATTTATTACATGACTAATGGACAGTTTTTAATTTTTCATGTTATAAGCTTAAAAGCATTTGAATTTCCAACAAATGATTACATTGATGCTGACAACTGCGCAACGTTTGTCCTTCTATGTTTACGAAATGAATGCACTAATGCTCTTCATATTCAAATATCTGTTTCTTTGGATCTTGATGGTAAAATGATTCATTTAAAACACGATGATAATGGTATGGATGCAAATTTAATGTTTTTTATGCTCTTTGCAAAATATGGCAGTGCACACTGCACAGTGTAAATATCAACTGAATACAATTAAAATGTAATGCTACGTGTTGTCAAATAAAAATAAAATTTATAGGTGAGATTGATTTTTTTTAAGTTTTTTAAACTCTCTTTGAATATCCAATTTTGGGAAGATAGAGAAGACTGTGCTTGAAAATGTGTTTGATGAAACCAACACATACTGCGAGAAATATATTATAACCTATGTCTCAAATGTCTTTGCACTAAATTTAGGCGTTTATTGCGCTAAATAGGACTTCTTCTCCTCTGTCAAACACAAAAAATTCAATCATATTCATTCACGATGGCATACAAATTGGATTTACGAAAAAAAGTCTCAAATGGTTTTGGCAAGCAAAGTTCAAAAGAAGTTCTGCATGTGTCTAAAAATGAACCAATCTGTCTTCGAACCATATATCGTGTTTCATGGACTTAGAATGAAAATGAGGATTCTATACAAAGTACGGTTGTATTCCCAATTTAAATGCTCAAACCCTTCCAAATTGTCATCACGTACCGAAAACCGGGTTGGTCAAGTAAAAATTCATTTTTGGTGATTCTTATGGTTACAGCACATCCAAATTTGAACCAAAACAATAGATTTGGACACGGTCATTAGTAATCAGCAAACTAAGTTACGAAAAAATTCCAAAGGATGTCAAAAATTGGGTGTTCACTTCGCCTCATAGCATGTTGCATTGAAAAATTCATAATTTTGGACAGTGAAACATTCATCGCCAAAACGAACCATGAATCAAGTGCTATAATTATGTTAGGGCACTACTATATAAGGCTAGAGACATCGACAAACCAAACTTTAATAAAGGGGTGTTTGTATGGTAGGATCTTCTTTGAAAGGTGTTTTAGAGCCATTATTTGAAAATTTAGTACTGAAACGTAAGGGTAAACCTCCATTACATGCTCTATTATTAACTAAATATTGTTGAAATCTTAAACAATAGCATTTCGATGAAAAAAGGACCATGTTTTAACTTCACAAAAAGACACCAAATTAATTATTTCTCGTCTGTTTTTGGTTGTATGTTATAGACGAAGGTCCAAAATACTTGAAACGTACAACAATTGGTTGGACGGATTGAGAGAAACTTGATAGAAATCGACAAATCGGTTGCCCAGAACATAATTTAGATAGTTCGACCTTGGGGTTGGGGTTAGACACCGTTTGCAAATGAAGAATATACAGCAAATCCACGATTCTCGCTATTCTTTCTATTCTCACTATTCCGACGATCCCAAAAGATTCAATGATCTAGTTTATATTTTGTTTGTACAGTATATACACAACGATACCATTTAATTTCAATCCAAAACATTGAAATTCAATATTTTTTGTAATTTTGAGAAATTTAAATTGAAAACTAACACAATTTAATAAAAATTAACACAAATTTAATATTTATATTTCTAATAACTACATGTTTTGTATACGTACATATAAGTTCGTTGGTCGAAACTGTCAAAACACGATCAACGAACTTATAGCTGCATTGACGGTACTGTCACCATGGCCGAGTCAGTCTGGTTGCAGTCTCCAGATGCCATGATGCCAAGAGTCAGTGGTTGTGTACATGTGTTTTTATTTAAAATACATTTGCGGGGGATATTTGAATCTTCGACGCTTGCTTCGGAAGGCATTCAAAACCATTGTGCGGAAACAGTGACGGTTTCTCGCATGCGGTTTACGTCACTGGCATACATTACCAACTTGCATGTGGTACTATGTGGTTTCTCCTACACGGTTACACATGGTGGCTAAATGCCTAACGCACTAACGAACAGGCAATCGATTAATGGTAATTACGAGATCAACTGTTACAAGCGGTATTTAGATAGGTTGAACAGTTTTCGGTTTAGCAAAACATTAAAAAAAGTCAGCATTGGCGGTTTTATAAATGAACTTTTACTTTTCCGCACACACCTAGTGTGAAAGGGGAAAGTATTGCAATAGGTCAAAATTTACGAAACCTCAAAAACATGTTTTCTGGACGTTTCTGAGGTCAGAGAACCCGAATCAGGCCGTTTTGAGCATAGTTGTTGTGGGTCCGTTCCACGTCGTACGTCGTACGTTGTCCGCCGTACGCAAAATTTGTTCCATCGATTATCTCACCCCCCAGAAAAATTATTTAAAATTTGACTTCACGGGATGATTGGGGCTCCCGAGGAACAGAAATCATTAGATTTTGAGCGATTTTGGTTGATGGAAAAAAATGTCATGCCTGGAGTGATACCTATGAAAAAGAGTCCAATTTTCGTCCAAAAGTCATACTTAATGTAGACCTAAACACTCAAAAATATGTATTGGGGGGTTTTTTGGCACGAGAAAACCGAATCCGATGTTAGTTTTGAGATACAATCAATTTTTGATACAGTTTCCTTGAAAAAATCACAAAAAATTGCATTTTTGTATGGGAGCCATGCCTGTATGCTACCTTAATGACGTGAAACTTTGCACAGACTATTTTTTACACAAAAAAATAACATTATGAAAGTTTGAAGAGATTTCAATTAAAATAAGGGGTACCTCCCATACAACATTTTCAATTTTTGGTACTCTTAATTTTGGTCGAAATTCCTCCAAACCCTCCAAATTTTTTGTGACTTTAGTTATGAAAAGTGTTTCAAAAATAATATCAGTCAGACATATTTTTTATAGTGTTTTGTTAGAAAATAGAATACTTTCAAATGTCGTACAAATGGGTTCATCATGAAAGTGTGAAAAATCTTTTCTTGGCTACTTCTGCTATTAAATTAAAGAATATTTCGTTGCCAAAGTTGAAACATATTTTTTGGTTTCGAACTTTACGCCACTTTGGCTTGAAAAATCGAAAAAATATTATTTTGAACTTTCTTAATAAAATACGCAACTACCACCGTGCGGAAAAGTTCGTCTTACTCCCGTAAGACTCTTTATTTATATTCATAAGTCGTACGTCGTTCGTCGTACGTCGTACTTTGTCCGCCGTACGCAAAATTTGTCCATAAGTCGTACATCAATTGACGGCCTAAGAAGAAAACAATAACATACAGAATGTTCTGCAAAAAGACGAATACAAATTTATGTGAGCAAAAACCAAATATACAAACAGACAGCGCAAA
>NW_022203811.1:0-13943 GCF_009176525.2 Contarinia nasturtii | reverse complement strand
CCAATCAATTTAAGCAATTGCACCGAATCGATGATAAATGAAGCAGTTTACTCTACATTATACTGCTTATTCATCAATTTATACATATGAATGCACATTGTCTGTGTCATCTGCACTGAATCTAGTGCATATTTCATACCAATTACAATTTTTCTCTTTTTCCCCAAGAAACGACTGTGCTGTAATTAAATTTCGCCAATTTTCTGTACCGATATACATTTTGTGGCGTTTTAAATGCAATTTCAATTAAAAACAAAGTGTGTTTGTGGACTTGAAGCATGAAAAACGCCTTTACATCCAATTAAATCTCAGAGAGGTCTTTCTTTACATACCCACGAGCTCCGCATAGAAATCTCTATTAAATCAAATTTTTCGTTGACGTATACGTCAGCAAACATACACCTGCCACCGGAAAATCAAATAAATGAAGAATCAATCAAAACTATATCGAATATAACTGTAACCATCGCAACCGTTCTGGCATGATCTAATCAATATGGCTTGAGTCAATCAAAATTTAAATATAGCAATCTGATGAAGTTGTTCAATATTAAATCGACGAAAGCCCTCGAACGGCAAAATAATACGTCAAAATGACTCAAGTATAAGAACTAGAAGTTATATTTGATTGAGAAAATTCAAATAAGTTGTTGGCACACGAATCGAAAAACAAGTTTTTGCATATATTAAAATTGAACTTTGTATTTTACTGTATACACTTACACTATTAATGAACTATTATGCAAAAAAAAAAAAATAATCACATCGACAACAACAGCAAAAGCAGGTAAGCCAATGACGTCAAAAAATGCAATGCTTGCTATAGAATAAAAATGTTGTCTCGACCACAATTGCAAATTGCAAAGTGAATGGAATCATTTTTAATGTGGAATCAGTCGGATAAAATTGGATTTTTAATGAGAATACACTCACTTGAATATGTTACAGAGTGAATGGGTATATATAAATCGCGGATGTCATTCACCATACATATATAAAAAAACCAAAGAACAAAACAATCAATCGGTGTGTCAGCCACAGTGCATTTACTTTCATGCCTATTCTATGGAAATCACAATGAATAAACCGCAAATCGACAATGCAAAACTAAAAAATCTACAGTGTATTGACACTGTTATCATCGGTTCAATTGACGGTCATTTTACATATATGCAATAAATATGCAGTTTTATTTTAATAAAATGTGTCAAGTTCAATAAATTCGAGTCAATTGCCTTGTGGAAGTGCATCGATATAGGTAGCGGAAAAAGCATTGGAAAAACTTAGAAAAGCATGAAAAAATTCAATCAAAGACACGGAAAACGGAAGACAAGCTAACAAATAAATATATACGAATACATGTTGGAATTTAATAAGTTCAAGACCAATTTATCGCTCGCGTATTGTCCGAGGATTATTACCATTTGCGTTCCGTTCGACATAAAAGTTTGCAATTGATTTTCTCATACCGGACGGTACTTTGCAATTGCAATATGAACAAAGACAAACAATAAAAAATCACACACACGCACGCACACACACACTCCATTTTGGTTGCTAGGTCATTTCCATACACGTGCTCATCCATTTGAGAATTGTTTCAAATTCAATGCTAATTTTTTTTTCGGTTATGTGTTTTGTATTTCATCGTGCGGTTACTTTATCTCTGTCACGTTTAGATTTGTTGAATCGAGCAATCGCACACAGTTTTCAATAAAATCGAATTGCATGTGGAAAAATAATTCTAAGTGAGAAGCATGTCATTAAATACAATGGGAAAGTACTACAAGACCAATTATTCACTATCCACGTGCTCATTTTAGATAGAAAGTTTTTAAGCAACTGGAAAATGAATGAGTTTACCTCACGCTCATTATCGTTGAATGAATTTAAAAAAAAAGAGCGAACGTCATTCACACACGGTGTCATTTGTCTATTTCAGTGGCAATTTTGTGTGTGGGGGAACATAAGCACGACCAGTGCATCTAAAATTACGATAAATGTGCACAATACTTAGATACTTATCGAAAACTCGTAATAAAAAAAATTGTTTAAAAATAAAATGTAATGAATAACATGTGAGCAATTCATCAACATATTAGAAAATGACTCTATTTTCAAATCGAACACAAGCTAAGTATTTACAAATAATTATGTAAATTGGCTGACTCTTTGTCGTGTCTTTTTTTTATTTTAACGGAATCAATGACAACATGGGAATTTTTCTTCAAACGCATTTCCTTGTGGATCAAAATGTCATTACATCAGCCTTCGCATAGAATTCCACTGTGTAGTACCGAAGTTGAATTTCTCTCACGCAAAATAATGATAAATTTCATTCCGCTGATGACTAATTCAAATAGGGTAAATGATGAAAGTCAACCGATAAGTCGGGAATGTTATCTATGAATTCTATGTTTGTTTGGATCGGATTGAGTTTTTTGTTTTTGTTTTTACTTTTTCTTCGTCGAACAGACAGCGGACCGGGATTCGCTATTGATATCGCTGCGCTGTGCAATGGAAAAATATTACCGATAATAAACGAAAGTGTTTAGTCAAAATAAATTGTTATCTATGAAGGCTGCCATTACTACCGCTATAAATAAGGAAGCTTCAAAGTAAACAAATCGAACGAGTTGTGTATCAGAAATGCGCAAAATTTTCCGCTTCATATAAATTTGGGATGATAAACAGACTCTAACATATATGAAACAGACGTTATTTTAAAAGTAAATAAGTATGTAACAAGTATTTCCTTAATCGAAATTTAATCCATCACGTGCCTTGTGCTCCGTGTAGATGGAAGAGCTGAGAAGAGAAGAAAAAAATCATATAACCTTCGTATTAGTTGCATTGTTGTCATTGGCAAGCAATTCGTCTAATTCAAAACTCATTAAGCTTTTTATTCCAGTTAAATTAACCGTGCGCCGCGTTTGTCTAGACACTAAATGACTCCGATTACATTTCACTTTAAAATATATGAATATGTTCTTCGATCGAATGAAATAAAGTGACACCGAAAGTGACACTTGAACAAGGAACACAAAACCCAGCCCAATTTGTATGCACCGCAATTTTACCGATTTAATTATAGAAAATTCCATTCAAATTGGTATGTGTGTGAAGTGGAGGCGTGATTTGCGCCCCATTTACATCATTATTTGTGCTCATTGTGCACACTCTTACCGTTCAATTGGTTAATGTTTTGCCACTTGATTTTGTTGCCGATTCAATTAATTTCCAAAAGTGATACACTTTTCAATTTTTATTATTTTTGGTGTTTACTTCAATATAAATAATATTATTATTTTCAAACGAGAGCCGGCGGCAAAGTCAAAATGTAATATTAGATTTCAATAGTGTTTATTGTTATTGCTTTCTTACTTACTAGCAAACGACACCAAAGTGTGCGGCTATGCTAAAAGTGCACATAGCATTTGGGTTTCATTTTACCTCACGCGTGCATTAAGTATCATTTCAATGCGACAAATAAGACAAGATTGATAACGAAAAAAAAGTGGCAAATGAAAAAAAGGCTTTTTTCGTTAAACACCTACGTGCTGTCAATAGAATCGATGGACAGGAATGCAGGACAAGACAACACTAAAGTGAATCACTCACCGCCGATAACAAACGCTATCATTCACGTAATTTCTTTCTTCCTTTCGGTATTCGTCTCTTTTATGTCTGGCATATTTACCACGTTTGATGATTGATTTTCAATACGCCTTGCAATGCAGACAAAAATGTTGACTATTTTCAATTGCCATATTTGCTCGGTCGCGCACATAATGTGTCGATGTGTAACATCAACGAAGAAGAGACGACAGCAAAATTCCACTTTAGAAAATACACACAGAATCGGATAATATTACGATTTGAGTGATTTTTATTCTCGCCATTTGATTCGTTGATAATGGAAAGAAGGAACGAAAAAAGAGACAAAGTAGATGAGAAGAGAAAAATCAGAAGAAGAAGCGAGATCTTGAGCAAAGTGCACTTGGCAGTGCTCTTTATGTTGCAATTTTGTGTTTTATTTTCTTTTGCTCATTTTCAGTAATAATCCACACAATGAGCTGCAAAAAATCCGTCTAAGTAAGTGAGCACGGGTGACTGAGTGATGATGATGATGAGCTTCATGGCCATGACATTTTCTCCATCTTCATTCTCTCATATTTTTTTTAACACTGTCCATATGCAATCGATGTGCAAATGGAACTGTCGATTAAGGAGACTGAAAAAAATATATATTATCACTGAATGCTATATAAAAATTTTCCATAATAAGGCACAAATCACCGCCGTAAATTTTCTATCAACGCACGAACATTCTAAGACGCCACATTAAATGACATGGAAAATTACTTTCGTTGTACGAACGGCAATTACGGTTTTTTTTTCTCACAATCACATCGATTGCAACATATATTTATTTGATTGGATGCATTTGGTGTTCAGAATATTCATTATTTGTCATGCAAAACGTGAATGAAACTTAGGAACGTGTTGGTTTTTTTCCGATGTCAACATGTTTGACATGAATTATGTCACATGATATGTGAATTTTTTAACAACAAAAAATGTATTTGGAAAGTCCTAGGTTAATTCTTATCTTTGCCGCGATTATTTAGACATCGTCGATTATTGACACAAGTGCACTAGAATGAAATGCCAAGACCTGTCTATACCAACAGGAAGTAGAGTAGCAAAAGGTTGACGATACATTTTACAGTGAAGAAAAAAAATAATGCAAAAAGAATGCAATTAAATTGCAGCACAATCAAAACCAATGTAATCGATAATATTCACATCATGCCCGATCGGCAGTTGTTTGAAACCTAAAAAAAATTGCATTGAAACTTGAAAATCCA
This sequence comes from Contarinia nasturtii, assembly GCF_009176525.2. Taxonomy (NCBI): domain Eukaryota; kingdom Metazoa; phylum Arthropoda; class Insecta; order Diptera; family Cecidomyiidae; genus Contarinia; species Contarinia nasturtii. Next base: position 9,072 of record NW_022203811.1, on the reverse strand, counting down.
GAAATCAAATCGATAAATATTCCGTCGCAGAAGAACGAGTTCAACAAAAAAATGATTGTTCGTGGTCAACGTAGTGCATCGATCTAAATATAAATAAGTGAGACATTCTCCAAAAGGTCGAACTGACTTTCTACCGGCTACTTAGTAAACCAACATTGTTGAAAATATTACGATCGAGCGATTTTTGGTGCGGCTGTCTTCTTCAGGTCACAATAAAGAATGTTTTCAAAAAACAAACAAAACAAAAAAACCATCTTCAAATGACCAATTAACAAGTTATTAAACGCATGAAAACCAGTTAACACTGACCCAAACTAAATTAACCAGTTTATCAGATGAGTGTTGAAAACCGTTTTCTTTTCGAACAGAAGCAACAACTAACTACACCAACTACTGTTGGCCCAATAAATAATAATCCAGTTACTACCAATGTCAATGACAGTCCATGCAACGCAAGGCCATATTTCGATCATACTATTTTTGAAGGATATTTATACAGTTACTTTTTAAATAAATTTACAGTTATTTTCGCAAATTTATTTTAATTTGGTTTCAAATAAAAGATATGGTCGTTTTGTTTGGAAAGATTTTCAAACTCAACACTTTTTCCGATATCTTCTTTTTTTCGGTAAATTTAGACAACTATTTTCAGAATTATGCCTTTATTTTTAGCACAACAACCATAAAACTTTTGAAAACTACAAAACACAGACTAAAATAATTTTATCTGAACCATTAATAATCTATTGAAAAGTGTATTTTTATATATTGGCACATAAAATGGAAAAAATATCAACATAATAGCCATAAAAAAGTGGCAAAGGTGCTGTTTAGCTGAAAAAAAATTGAAAAAGAATGAAAAATATCTCAAACAACACGAAAAAACACAATTTAAAATAACTATAAACCAGTGGCGACTAAATTTTTTTTAATACCTGTGGTTTTGCACATGCTAGTAACAACAATAGCGCATTCAAGCATTTATTTTGAGCGATAGTGGTTAGCACAACCACTAGTTATACTATAATCTGCTCAGAAATACTACTTTAAACTTTAAAAAAGAGAACCAGTTGAATCTCGTTATATAGACTTATCAACTTGCATAAATTATCGGAAATAATTCTTAGTTTCGATTCTGGAGATTTATCAAATACTACCGATAAACAATGATTACGTACTGTCCATGTCAAATATAGATTTGCCAATTATTAATAATTCAAATGACAAACAATTGTTTTCTTTGGTTATATATCATAAGTGTATAGAAGAACAAGTCAATGCGAATATAGACTTACTAATTAAATGATATGTGATTAAAAATTGGCTACCATATGATTTATTTACGTTATTCATAAATTTCCCGTTTGAATTTATGACGGTCAAATGATTTACGATTTTCGAAATAATTATCATGTATCTAAGTGCGCGTGTTTGAATTTCCTGCGTAGAAACATTCGTCATTATTACTAATAATCATTCCAATAATCAGCATACACAATAAATCCTTTCGTTGTCATTTGATGTTATATCATCACAGGTCACAGGATAAATGTCATTTAAAAATTATATTATTATATACAGGGTGTCTCATATATCAGGCTCACTATGAAGGAGTGAAAATTTCTAAAAACCCTTTAGGGGGTATGTTGGGGGTAAAAAATTGAAAATTTCTATCTGAGCAGAATTTTGAATTTTTCCCCAGAGGGGGTGAGGGTGCCCCCAATTTTGCAAAACTTCATCCGATCAAAAAATAATGTACTACAAAATTGTTCAGAATGACGAGAGAAATTTTTTAGGACCCCTGCCCTCCGAGTTCCCCCACCCCTTAAGGCGGTCGGGGGATCAAAAACCCCCAAGATGTGATTTTTTTGACCTGAAATCCCGAAATTCGAAATCAGCATGAAAAATTACATCAGAATCAATATTTTTCTCATCCACGTTTTTTCACAAATGTTGAACCAAAAAAGTGTAAAATCGCCTTTGTAAGATTTGAGGGGTCGATTGGTCCGAAATTCTTTTTCATAGTGAGCCTGATATATGAGAAAACCTGTATAATATATTACATTATTTTGATTTTAAAAGATTAAATTGGTCATTCAAAATTGTTTTATGTTAACGTGCGCTTCGAATGTTAAATCTTCGTCATTATTACGTCGATGGCGAGACAATTTTCAATTCAAACATGTTTAGCTCAAGCCAAAAATTCGGCACGTGATGTGAACTAACTCATTAATAACAGTTAACATTTGAAATTGTTATCAAATATTGATTGAAACAAATAGAAACTGTACAAAACAAATTGAACGGGATGGAGCAAAGAAAAAACCGCTGATATATTTCATACACAGAAGAAAATCACATGATTATTTACATTTCAAGATAACATACTGTGTCGAGTCTATCAGATATTTTTTTTTCGCTGAATGCGTTAATTAAATTAGTATACTGGTATGTTTTGTTTATTTTCCGGTTTCTTCATATATGTATACGTATCCAACGAATTTCTCCAGTCTTGATTTTAAACTCTTATGATTGTCATCAATAAAATTGCGATTCTCAAGACGAGACCGAATAAATGTCACAGAAATTGTGAACACGCTTTTTCGGAGTACGACCGATTCCAAGAGAAAAAAAAACAAACACAAATTAATAAAACTTTCTCAGTCAGAATAATTTCGACACTACTAGTAGAGACTAGACATATATTCAATATAAATCTTTCATTTTGATTTCGGTTAAAGTTAACTTATTATAATTGTATTGTATCTTGATGTAAGTGTAATATAAGAAAAAAGTGATTTTTTTCATCGCCACACACGTTTGTTTACATTTTCAAATAAAAAGTAAAATTGAAATGTATTTCGAATAGATTGCCATGCATCAATCAATAGAGGGTGTGTCACATGACTTGATTTTTTTGTGCATAACCTTGTGTATTATCCTTTTTCAATTCGTGTCATTTTGATTAATATTTTGTCTTTTTATTAAAAGATCATGTGCTGTTGATAGCGATGATGATAAGACGACGATGCAAATGAAAAATCATTTATCTCAATTTATTGCTTGTCATTGGCAAAACGAGATTGATTTCAATATAGCTTTTTACACTGCAAGCGTTTTTATGTTCGATGCTGATAAACGAAGCAAAGTCAAAGGTCTGTCATCCAGTGCAAACAACAACAACACAATTACGAGATGATGAAAAAAAAACATCCGTTGGCACAGTGAATGTGGCCATATACTAGTATAATAATAGCACAAAATTTTGATTTCTAATTTCAGATTTTCCGTTCACAAAGGTCAAACACACTTTAATTGAATGATCCAAAAAAAGTCGAAACAAAAATTATCGCCAAACAAAATTACGCGTAAAACAGATTTTTTTTTTTCAGTCATAACATTTCGAAGAAATAAAAATCCCACTCTACTCATGCTAAGACTCTAGCAGCGTATCAATATTCATTTTCATTCAAGTGTTTTTGCTTCAAAATCTCATAAGTTTTGTAACTATTGCATCAACGTACGTGATGATTCATTCTGACGAAATTGTAACACATAAATGCGCAATATATTCGAAAAAACCCATTGTTATTGCAGTTTAATCTTTAAGCTTTTTGGAAATAATACGTTTTTTGCAATTATTTTCGATGAGATTTTTTCTTTCAATTTCCATTATTTAGCCATTTTAAGCATGAAGCTCAAAAAATGCTTTTTTTATCAATACATTTCAATACATTCTGCGAAAAAATATCATTCATTTCATAAGGTAAAAATTGAATTGCGCACCAACGCAACTCGGAATGAAATTCAAGCTAAATTCATCTATTTGGATAATGGCATGGTAACATATATGCGTTGTTTACATACGTAATGTTCTTGAAATGCTTTTTGGTCGACAGAAGAAATTGTACAATTTTGAAGGTGAGTCCGACGTCTTGATGTCGATAGTCGACAAGAAAAGTAAAATCGATTTATGTAGAAATTCAAGTGCACAGCATTGAATGATTCGTTGAACTAGTACTGGTAATGAAATCATTTTACGCAAAATGTTCGGTCATACGTATCTTATAACACATATGGTGTGATTGATTTTTCGTGTAAATAGTCAAACACATTATATTATTACCAAACCTCTAATTGGTTTTGCCGATATTGATCAATTTGAAAATATGCATCTCACCATTGTTTCTTTAAAATAGGAAATTGACCCCTGTCTCTTCCGCCTTCCATTTGGCATAAACAATATTTACATTTTTCATTAAAACTTTAATAGGTTCCTTGAACTCTCTCAGTATTCTTTCTCTAATTTAACTTTGGTGATTTGATTCAAGGAAAAATTCGTGCTGCAATTAGGTTTTGATTTATTTTATAATTTCAATATGAGCCTGAATTTTTGTTGGTAAATTGATTTTGTTTTCAATATGTTGTGGATAATCTCTAATTGCTTATATTTAATCGAATCAATTTATATAATTCAAATATTGATAAATCCTTTTAAATCCAAAATTTCAATCCCATTCTAACTAGCCCTATCCGAACACCACATGCGGATTATCATTAGAGATTACACAACGTAATTTAAAATAAAAATAAGGAAAGTGTTTTTGTTTATAATATTTGTATAATTTCCACAAATTGATAAGAGTCAATTTTATTTTATTTTCGTAATTTTCAAAAGATTTTTTTTCTTTACTTAATGACACAACAACTAGTTTACAAACTGTGACCCAGCATATTTTTAGAATTCACCTCATTTCTAACTCTATTAATAACGTATTTTTTTTTATTTCTCTTAGGAAATGATAGAATAAATTGTGTCATAAAATGATGAGTTTTTATTGTGTTTTTCACTCATAAAAATTCCACATAATCGTTTGACCTACTATAATTAAGTACACGGTTGAATGATCATTTTGCAACATTGAAATCATTTATTATGATAATTAATCTATATTTGTAATTTCATAAAGTAAACAGTCAATCCGAATCGGGTTGTTTTCCGTTTTTCTCTTCTGTGTAAAGTGAAACGGAAATTGTTTTTGTTTTAACAAAATGTTCTTCATATTGTATATGTGTTTTAACGTCATAGACAAATGAAAACAATTTATGTGTAAATAGGGAAATATATGGTTCAAGACTGACGAATATGTTTTCCAAATATTTAAAACGCCAAACTGTATTACACGCATGCATCATCGTACGAGCCAAAATGGAATGAGTCGATCAATATGTCAGTCGACAGGCCGGATAATTTCGTTTTACTGATGGTATATAATGTGTTTACGAGAGAAAGAGATATGAGCTGAATGCAAACGCGATTAATAAATAATATGGTCATAACACGACGCAAATTAAAGGTATTAAGGTGATTTTTTCTTCTTGTTCTGGTGTACATGTGCGCAGACCATGCGCCATTAGCAGTTACCAAGCTTAATTCATCTCACGTGTTCACTTTATGAGCCTGAAACTCCTTCCTAAATAATAAATAACATGTCCTTACTGTCAGTTATACTGTCGAATTATCTAGAGCCGAATGTTTGAACGCCGGAAAGATGCTTGGATTTATTTGTCAAACATTGTCTTTTGATTCTCTCTCTCTCAAACACATTCTCCCTCTTTGTGTTGGTGTATTTTATTTCTCGTTGCATAAAATGCTTTTACAACAAATTAAGAAGTACAATAAATTCGACAATTTCCGACAAAAATATATCATGTGCCTTAAGCAATTCCTTTTATGGAAGTGAAGTAAAATATGTTTTAATGTTGACCATGCGAAAATGTTGCCGATAAATAAATAGCAAACTTTCGAAATTAATAAATCATACTAGTGTTTTCATTCGATTTAATGAATTTATTTAAAATGTGAGCTTAATTTTAATGAACTAATTGTGAATCAGCTTATGCGAATGAATTATGCATTGACACTCTTGTATAAGTTTTAATTTGTTTCAAATGTATGACTGTCAACAGAATCCATTTACTGTTTTTTTTCTCGTTGTTTTTCATTTAGAATGATGAAAAAATTGACCTTTTTTTCTGTCGCTTTAAATGAAATTTATTGCATGAATATTTAATCAAATAATATGACAAAAAATACCACATAAAAGCGTCGATGTCAGTTGGAAAGGGGAAAATTGTTATTTTCTCTGTTATTTTATATTCTGATGCTTTGAAGCGCTGCTGATTTGTGATTCTCCATAATCTCGCAATAAACTTGATGAAATATGATTACAATGTTGTTGCATGTATTCAAACTGCCGGTGCGCCGCTCTGATTCAAATCATTTCCTTTAGCCATTCAACGAAATGATTTACACAAATTGAACTAGGCAACGTACTAATGCGCTAGAATTAAAGTTAATCCTATTGAAATGTGTCACAAATAAGACTTTCTATGTATTTTTTTGTTGTTGCGTCGCTAAAAAGAAAACTGAGACTTAAGACGTAATGATGAGTTTCATTTATGCTGTATAATATGATGTATCCAAGCCTTTTTCGTTGAATATTCCATCGATAGCTGCTCTTTGTTCTGCAACGCTTGAGAAAATGCCTACAAATATTTATTAAAGAAATACACGTCACGTTGAATAAAACAATATATAGATTTGAATAGAAACAAGCGATTAACCTGGTAAATCTTTTGTGCAACCACCGGACGCGATGGATACACCGATTTGTTCGTAGCGAATCGCTTCACCGGCTGGCTGTATTGCGCAGAAGAGAGCCGCACCATGATCACAGAAACACGAATCATCGATGTTGTGCTTTCGTTTTGTGCAAAATTGATTGCTTTTCAATTTGAATGTGTTATCTTCAAGGTATTGCTGCCAATCAGCTTCACACGCATTGGGCCGTTTATTGTCCGTTGATATCGATTGACGGCCCAAAATCGAATGCAATCCTTTTAAACCGCTACAATTCTGTTGTCCCCATGCTGCCGTGGTACATTCACGTGTATCTGGTATGACGGTCGTTGATGCCACAGTTGTCGACGGTGATGCTGGTGCTACTGGAAATGGTAAACACACTGTTCGTACCTAGGATTAATCACAAAGAAAAGAATGGAAATGAATCAGTCATGGAAATAATGAAAAAATAAGAAGCATAGTTTGTACATTGTTTGTTAGAACAAATGGCTCCGTTACAAATATCAGTTGCACTGAATCCGCATCGTTTTCGTCAATATTTTGTACACTCTCGATTGATCGGTCCTGATATGGGTGCTCTTCGTCGGAGGAGGAAAAATCCCATTCACCAGCACGTATTAGGTCCATCTTGGTTGCATGATGTTTGTTTGCAGCCGTTAGCACAACCTAGTTGTTATCAATAAATGTAATGTTATTAAATGCATGCAACATCTAGCTCGTCGTTTCACACATTTTATTTTAAATAATTACCGATGGGTGTATTAAAGCCCCGGCTCCGGAATATAGAAGCGTTTCTCTTCGTGAGTCACGATTTAACTTTCGCAGAATTGCTACAGTCCATGGAAATTCTCCTAAAAAAATAAATAAACATTTTGCATTTATTTATTTTTCATTTTAAATAATTGATCGCATTGATTAATCATTAATTTATTGCAATTACGCCACAAATTACAGTCAATATAATTATAAATCTTTGAATCAACAATTTGTTATTGGATTTTTTTTGTGGTCGCATGCATTTTTGATCTCACATTTACCTGCTTTTGAGTGTGCCGATGACAAAAATTCCAATCCATATTTATTTAAGCCCATTTGATTTGGTATACCACATTTTTTTACATCAATTTCCTGGTTCACGTCTCTATTTGCCGCTGGTTCATCCGTATCAAATCGACTGCCCAATGAACCAACGTCCTATTTAATTATGCAAACATTTCAATTAAAATTGATTACTTAGTATGTGCATATTTGAACCATACCTGTTGCACCGTACTTTGAATTTGTGCGTCTTCTGGGAATGTCTGGCAAGGTTGAAAATTATTGAAAACAACACTAAATACTACTAAAAGTGTGTATGAAAATGCTAGACGTTCCATGTCGTGTGTTTGAAATGCAAGTGCATACTAATTGTCGGTTAAACGAGACCAATGCAAACCAGTGAACATTCTATGCATGTTTGAGCCTGTTTTATTTTCTGTTTCGTTCTTTTTCTGATGACCAAGAACTTGTTGCAAATCACACACATTCACACACACACCACAACTGGTTTCTGCGGAGAATCTGCAATGATTTGTTGTTATACCAAGAGTAACTGTTGAAACAACAGAACGAGAAAGATGAGAATCAATTAATATGCAAAAAAAGAAAAAAATCTTGTGCAAACATGGTGAATTGAAAGAAAATATACACTTTATTGGAATGGCGCGTGTTATTTTCTAGAATGCGATACCTGAAATGTGGCAGCTATACAATGTCGGTCCGGTCATCGTTCTACGTTTCAACAGCTGCATCAAAACTAGTGTCGCATGGAAATTTCAAAACCAGCTTAAACGCCTCCTTGTGAGAACCAATCGAATCTGCATCGGAGCAACTGTATGCTTTCTTTTTATTTTAACAAACAACAGCATTTTCTTTTTAATAAGAAGAGCCAAATTGAAAACTAATGTTAGTTTGCATCAAAGCTGGGCACAAACATCAACAATCGACTATTATCGGTCGTTCGTATACTTTTTTTTTTCTTTTTTGTTTTCTTTCTATATTTATTTCATCATTTAAAACCACTGGGTTGCTGCAAAACACGTATAACTGGCGCCCTCACTGTATTGCATAGTGAAGTAACTCAATAGAACGTGTGTGAAATGTGAAGATTTTTTCTCGCACGAACTAGATGGCGCTAATAACTAAGTGTCTTTGTAGCAATGGTGTGTTTAAAACGTGAAGTTATGTCAGGTATAGACTATAACGGACTATTTACGAATGAAAGACCGACGGTTCGTGCCCAGCTCTGGTTTGCATTCTCACGAATTCAGACATTATATTGAGATATTTTGAGCCAGATGAATCAGCTCAGCCAGATATCGTCTCAATGTAATGTCTGCGCCAAGCGTTCAGAAAGACATACATTTATGCGAGCAATTGAATGATGC
>NW_022203810.1:0-1133 GCF_009176525.2 Contarinia nasturtii | reverse complement strand
ATTTGAATTTTTTCTTCATTGGCTGGTGAACATTTTCGACGTGTTCCCGCAAAGTTTGTAAACGAATGAACGATTTTTCGCACATTCCACACTTCTAAATTTCAGGGAAAAAATGAAAGTAAAGCACAAAAAACAACCAATAATGAATCTAAAAAATAAAAATGTAAAAATTAAGAAAAAAAGTCACAGTAAAATGATGATTAATAAAAAAAAGCAAAATTACTTTTCGCATGTTTAATGTTTATAGTTGAAACACAAACAAACACCTAATTGCCGGTTTTACAAATTTCAAAAAAATAGTTGTCACATATATACAATCTGTCTGAAGTTGGCTCTCACAATACACAACTTATAGGTTGGTGGCGCTAGGAGTAAGTTTTTTTGAGTGCTTGCTTTTGATATTCCTACCCGGCAAAACACATATCAATATGTTTCTATTCTTGCCACAGTTCGATCACTTTTTGCATCGAAAGATTTTCGTGATATATACTCAAAAGAAAACACCGCTCTAAATCACAAATGTGAGAAGGGAAAATACAAGTACTTTTGCTGCGGCGAGACTTATCAAAGGAGCGATTTTTTCAAGGAAAATCCGTTGGCTGTACTCAGAGAAATTGAACAGTGTGAACAATGAACATGAATGTGTTCATTGTATTTCGCCCATTTACACTGAAGTTGTTTCTTCCCAGTGTGAATCGTCATTTTACACTTTGATTTTGCAAGTTCAGTGTAAAATGATTTTGCGTGAAAAAAACTATTTTTTTTAAATTATTAAATTTTTTTCATTTTTTTATTTTATTGTTAAATATCCAATGAAAGATTTAAAACTTAATTTGGTTTGATATTGATTCAATTTTTAGTGATTTTTTGCTCTAGAAAAAATTAGCATTGCGATGTAAAAAACTCAAACAAAATTCATCTCTCACGTTCATATTTGGGATAATTTGTATTATTTTTTCAATATTTAATCGATTTTGTACATTGAAAGAGACTAAACAACGATTAAAGTGTTTTTTATGCATGAAAATGTGCGACGGTTCATTTGAAAAACACACACTCTGCACAAGTAGTCATATAGTTTAGTGCAAATCATGCACTGATGTGGCTCTGTGGATACGTGTCGACTGTATCAA
>NW_022203809.1:0-9321 GCF_009176525.2 Contarinia nasturtii | reverse complement strand
TGTTGAGATATCTAAACTTTTGTATAGATTTAAGAAAAAAAATCATTTCTACCAATAATCTATACATTATTTCCGTGTGTGTATGGCCCAAGGGCTTTCCAACCAAACATCAACCGGGGCCCGAAGGGCAATCGCACTTTGAACACTGCAGTTGTGCTGCTCTCTGACATTTATAAGTTCAACCCTATGTAAAGACATTGCTTTCCTCTTCTTTTTCATTCACAAGAAGCATGTGCGTCATAGCAGCTTAACTTTGAGATACCAGGTGGCAGCACATCTGCGTGTTCGAAACCCAATACATTGCTTTAAATCGTGTATATATAGCGAGTTCGACTTTTCAACACACTAATGTGGTTTCGTCACTCGCGCGTACTGCCGTCCGCTGTGACTATCACTAATGTCAACACCATTCTGACTCAAAATTTTGACATTAAATATACGTGTTATTGTTGTTGTCGTTTCATTGCTGTGCTTTCATCTGTTCAAAAATAGTAATGCCGTTTGAGTGTCATTGTATTCAAGATTAAATTTACCTTAAGCTGCAACTTCAAAACATATATTTATCTACAGTACCTATAATGTTACAATGAAGAAAATCTAGGGGACATTCATACTAGAAAAACTAGTGAAACTAGCAGCAACTAGCAGCGACTAGCAAGCACTAGCGTATTATAGTCCAAAGCAAATGAATTGAGGCATGTAAAATATATTGTAGCATGCGTAAGTCTCTTGCAAACGAACCAAGTGAATAGCGGAGACGCACGAAAACGAAGTGAGTGAATAGCGACAACGAACGTTGTTATCCGTTGCCGCAATACACTCACTTCGTTATCGTGCGTCTCCGCTATTCACTTGGTTCGTTTACAAGCGACTTAAGCATTACTGTTGTTTCTTTTATATATCATACGATACGTCTAGGTAATTTCAAAACACTAGAAAAACTAGCAGCTACTAGCAGCACTGGTGTACTCACTAGTAATACTAGTAAGCGATTAGCGAATACGTAAATAAAACTAGCTTACTAGAATTGCTACGAATGTCCCCTAGAAGAAAATTCTTGAAGAAAAAAAGGTGGAAGCCTAAAAATTGGCCATAAAACAACATCAGTATTTTTTGTGTATTTTTATTTATTTACTTTTTAACAGGAACGTATTTTGCACATAGCAGAATGTAAGCTAATTTTTACGAGAAACACCTCGCCGCCATATTTACTTTGTTCTTTTTTGTATAATAATGTAATCTTTTAATTAAATATTAATGTTTTCTCTTGCAAATTTATATCAATCAATTTAATAGTTATTCACCATCCATTCGTTTATTTCCATGTAATGCATTGTTTCATTTTGAATTTTTTTCTTTGCTTTGAATGAAATGTACGTAAATGAATTTTCTTATATTTGTGTGACACTTCAAATGTTCATCATCTATAAAAAGAATTCTATTAGGTTAGAGAAATATGCAGACTATAAACTAAAAGTGATGGTTTGGTTTTTCTTATTTCCATTCTAAAGTAGATAGCAACTAAGAGTGTCTAAATTTTGATGCGATGATAAAAAAATGGTCTTCTTTTGTTGAAAATAAAGTGAACGCCATTAAATATAAGCATCGAATGAACGGAAAAATATAATTTATCATCATTTATATTTTTCCAAGAATCAAAGGAAAATTTCGATTTGACGTCAATTGGTTCAGCATACAAATTGTTTTTTTTTCTTCCTTACGCTACCCTTTAATGTGAAATTGGACACGAAAATTCAATGGAAACGTGAAACATTTTATGCCTATGTATATCGAAACAAATGGAAAATAATTGGCGAATTTTGTATGTGTTATACATAGATCACTTTCAGAATTATTATATCTCAATCTCTCGTACTTAAAAGCTAAAACATTCCTATCATCATCGAGAGATGAAATAAAATTAAATGAACAAATGCAAATAAATAATAAAAACGCACGACAAAAGCCAAGCTTTTTTTTACTTTTCACTTAAATCTTTCAAGCTGCGTTCGACTTTGTTCCGAACATTATAAATTCCTTTATGTATTGAGCTCATTTTGATTACCGTCATTTTATTCATCCGATGTTTTAATAATAAATATAATTAAATATCGAAAGTGTTTTTGTTCATATCAATTCATTTGTTCAGTGTCTAATTGAGAAGGAAAAAAAATTAAGAAACGACCCCGGACCGGTCATTTGCCCGTTTTCAAAAATTATTCCATTTTCATTCAAAACATTTGTATTTCGTCCGAACCGAATCTTTTCCTTGATGTTTATTAAATACGTTGGCGAAGTGTTACTTGAACGGTATGAGTTTGGAAAAAAGTGTTTGTGTCTGTGCGTGTTTTTTGTGTTTGTAAATTCATCGACATTTCCTATGAAAGATAGATTAATTTTTTTTAATAAATTGTTATACTTTTTTTGGAGGAATTTTGGTGTGTGTTATTTTGTCCTTTTTCTGTATGAAATGTCTATACACCGTTGAAAGTTTTCCTCTAAATTTTGTCTCGTGCTGTAAATCGATGAAACTTTTATTCACATATGCTCAACATGTTACATAAAAGCTTCATAGAAAATTCTATAGTTGATTCATTATTTATGCTTCACTGAAAACTGTTGAATGTTTGAGTAAAAATTTCAATTTGTCCACTCCAATTTTCGGCAATTTTTGCCAGAAGTGTTTTTCTTTTTCGAGATGGCGGGGAGCTATGTTTCGATTCAATCACTTTTTACCAGTAAAATTCGTTTTCGAAACGAATCGTCATAAATGAGTTATATAATTCGTTTAATTTCACAAGGGACACATTTCTCGTCTCGTAAAAGAATTATATTGAAATTCAAAATGAATGTGAAAACATGTATGTGGACTTTAAGTGGGTTTGTCTTGCGTTTCAATGCAACACAATATTGAACCCAAAATGAACTGACGGAATTCAATATAAGTGTATAGACATCATGAATGACTTATAACATCAATAAACATCAATTTCGATTCGGTCAATTTCAATATTGCAAACGGGACAAAATCGCAAATCATTTTAACATCTTTTTCGAACATATATCTACCTCCCCTACCCCCACTCTCTCACTTTATCACACCCAAGATTTACACGCAAATATGAATGGAAGCGAAAATTCATTGAAATTCATCTGAAACAGTTATTGTTCTTTTTTCACTTGTTTTTTTTCTTTTTATGCTCATTTTGGTGTCATTACAATAAAATATATATCGCAAAAATTTGTAAATTTTGTTGTGTTACGGGGAATGTAATTATAATCTTTACAAATAGTTGAGCGTTGTATAGTAACATCGATTTTTCTGAACTTTTCATATTTTTAGTGTATTCTTTTGTTGTTTTGTTCTGTGTACGTATTTTATTATATAATTCTGGTGTATGTATAAATCTAAAATATTTAAGTTGTTTTGTTCTTTTCGCCCCGAAAAATGTTTCTTGTTTTGTCCGATGTCTATTGTTCTACATTCAAACTTATCAGCTAGTACATCATGTATGTGGAAATCTTCACATTAAATGGCTGGTAAAAAATAAACGTAAAAAAGATGTGTTTTATGCGCTTATTTTATCGGGTGACTTTTTTATAATTTTCGTTAGATTTTCATTTTTTTTTACTTACAAACATGCTTAACTTGTGTGTGTGTTTTTTTTCTCAATCATTGTTGACATTTTATGTATGCGTGAGTTTCAATGACATTCAATTACATTTTGAATTCAAAGAAATGTTCGCTTTTTTCCTCCTTTTTTTGTTTATACTAAACAATTATGACTAGAGAAGAAATGAAAAAAAGAAAAAATGAATTTCTGTATAGAAATTTATTCGGCCGCGTCCATACAATAATTGATTGAGTGTGATCGATGCGTTTGAAGCTTATGGCATACACAAACGCTATTCACTCACAATTTTTTACTATGTGTAAGTGGATTTCTCTGAGTATCGAGGCGCGTTTTAATACTACTAACTATATCTGAATTTCAATTATCACTAAATTTCTTGTGTTATAAATTTACCATTTATAAATTATTTTAACTATTGCGAATACATCGATTTTTTTTATTTTTCTGTTGAACCTTTTTATGGCCTACATGAAAAAATTCTACACAAAGTTTTTTTCTTCTTTAAACTTTATTCATTTTGGTTTTGTTTACTTTTAAAGTATTCTTTGTCACACACGTTCATTCCTTAAAATCCCATTTTTAACTCTCTCTTTAGTTCGCACTCCATTTTCGATCAATTCTCAATCGCAACCCCGAATCAGTTCGCATTTAAAATATACATCTAGTTTACATATAAGGTTTTCATCTCTTATTTCCATCGATTGTTCCACATTCATTTTTTGTTTGTTTTGGTTTTAAAATCATTTGATTTCGTCTTTATCTTTCAAGACAATGTGCTTTTTCTAGCGGTGGAGGTACGCGCTGGACGACAGTTCATCATTCAAAAATCCTTTTCATTACTTCACATCATCTCTGTTTGAATTTTTTTTTTGATGAGTATGAAAAAGTAGCAAAAAATACAAAAATTTTGCGACTTACTCATATTCTATTATGATTCGATGACTGTTAACTTTTTATTTATATTTAAATGGTTTTGCGGAGAATGGATATCGATATCATCTAAAAATCAAAGCTTCCATAAGTGGCGAATGCAAATCAAAACATTATACAAGATTTGACACCGGTCTTTATTTAAAACATAATGTTTAATGCGGTAGGCAAAACAGGAGCCTAGGGGCAGTGCAGTACTAGAATAATAATTTTTGTTTAAAGTAATTCTATGTTGTGAGTAGTAATCCATATTAATCCATAGTAATACACACTTACGTAAATTCTAACAGCAGTGCAATGACGTTTCATGTGTACGTTGTGTATTACATTTGTTAGGAATAAAGCAATCGTCGTATATTGCGGATTGAAACAATTTATTCGATATTTATTGAATTAAATTCGTTATTTTCCATTTTTTAACAATAAAATGTCTCATCCGAAATATACGGCGATCTGTTAGAATTTACGTAAGTGTGTATTACTATGGATTAATATGGATTACTACTCACAACATAGAATTACTTTAAACATAAATGATTATTCTAGGACTGCTCTGCCCCTAGACAGGAGCACACTGAAACCGATTCTGTGTATGCGTTTGTATTGCAAATTCTGAACTCAGTTGACCGTCGTAGCTGCTTGTGCAAATTTTGCAATAGATAAATGCACAATGCACTTAGAACCGGACTCATTGTGCTCCTGTGTTACACAGGCTGTGTATTAGTACGTTAGTTCGCAAGCGCCGTGACATTTCACAGGCTTAAATGCAATACTGTTGCCCACCGGTTAAATGTTTTTGCAAACAAAAAGTTTAAACTTATAAATACACCAATTGAGTTCACTTGGGAGCGTTTTAGATGTTTCCATGTAAAATGAACGTGTGCATCTTTGAATGATAAAATATCGAATTCACTTCGCGCTTCTATCAATTTGTCCATTGCGGAGACATTGAATGTGTGTATGTGTTTTATTGTTAAATAAGATGATGTTTTCATGCTACTCGCGATAAATTCAAAAAACGGAAAGAAGAATGCTTATCACAATTTGTAGTTATTTGTTTTGTTTAAATTCTCTATTCTTATTGATTACTGATTTTTTTTATTGTTATATCTCTTGTGTGTATTTGTATGACTTTGTGGTTGATTTATAGGCGCAAACATTCGCGCTGTGCTAAAACATGATGCATTTAATAAACTTTTCACATCTTATTCAAGTGCATTTTATTCGACATTTTGTAATTTTATTTTAACCACATCAACCGAATCGGAGTATCACATTAATTTGATTTATTCATTGTTAATACAAGAGAAACAAATCAACCAAAAAGGAGAAAGGACAAGAAGAGATTTATTTAGTGAAAATGTGTAAATGCGTATGTGTGTGTGTGTGAGTGGTCAAAAAACGATGAGAATTCATTGTATTTGAAATGGGCTTCTATGGAATATACAAAGAATAAGAAAAACTTTTTCATGAGAACTGAGCATGTGACGTGTGAAAAAGTGTGCATTTTATTCGGTTTGTCACAATTTTGTTCTTGCAGTGTATCTCTTATTGTTTCATATATTTCTAGATATTCATGAGTATAAATTTCGTTTCTTCATTATTCACCCACCAAAAAAAAGTCACACGATTTCCTCATTTTCCATCCTTAAATCTACACACACACGTATATCTATTGTGTGCAGAACACTTCCATACATGTACTGCAGTCTTTTTAATAGGTGTTTTTTTTGTCATTTTTTTGTCATTTTTTTCTTGTATTACTTAAATTGTAGAAAAAGGAATTTGACACATTTTTAGTACATTTCAATAGATTATAGTCATCAAAAGCCAGTTCATTTTACACATTTTTGTTGTTGTTATTATTGTTGCTGTTTGTTTAAATGGGCAAAAAATTGCATATAAGTAATTTCAATCTCTACTATGGCGAGAAACAAAAAATGTAACCACAAGTGCTAATATTTGCCTTTTTTCATTGAATTTTTCAAATCTTCTTCTTTTAATTTTTTTGAAGGGAAGCCATCGAATTCCATAGGTAATGGGATTTTGATAGATCTTCAAACAGCAAAAATTGTTTCTGTGAGCACTTTTCATTAATATTTGAAGAAAAAAAATCTTCAGTATTGCATTGTAAGTCTTCTTTGTCTTAACTTCTCTCGTCTCAATTATAATTGAATAGTTTTATTTTTCATACTGTCTCCGATAATAAAAAAAACGGTTAATAATATGGCTAAGTGTGAGTGGTATTGTTGGATTTCAAAGTGGATAGGAGAAAAAGAAAAGAATTTGCGAAATATTCAAGTTATTCACATTACTCATTTCACATATGTGCACAAGAAATGGCAGTAGCAGTTGATAAAACATTGAATTATTTATACACAAAGTAGGGAAGAGAGTTAAATGATTACTGTTATTCAAACAGGATAAATGCGTAACTGCCGTTTTCCCCCTTTTTCATGTCGTGTGTGTATTTTACAAACATATTTTTTGTCAGCTTAATTTTTTTTGTTCAAATTACACACATTTGCCATAAAGAACTCGTTTCCATTTGATTATTAAGTTTAAGATAATTTTCTTTTCCGAAATAATATTTATCGTTTCTTTAATCCATTTTTTTCTTCTTGTTTATACATAAATTTGGCAAATCGATGAAATCGTTAAGCATTTCGGTTAGATTTTCAATGGACGAAACGGTGTTCTTTGTAAAATCTGCAGAAAATATAAATATTGATGTTTGGAAGGTGTAAATGCAAGAAAGGGGTTAATGATGACTATGACACCATTGGTGTGTCATCTATGTCGTTGCATTTGCAGAAATGATGCTTTGTTTGTCCAAAGAAAGGCTCTCAGATATGCTTAAACGTGTCATGTGCTTGCCATCAAAAATATATATGCGGATCACAGAATTGCATCACACAAATGACAACGAATTTATGCTTTTTTATTCCGTTCTTCCACTTTCGTCTTCATCATCAATCTTTAATAAATAAATAGTAGTCGTTGCCAGTTTCGAATCCCCCATTCCATTCTCAAACTGAACTTAGTTTTTTTTCATTTGCTCCCTTCAAGCCAGCTAAAAAATCGCTTTTGGTTAGTTGTGGTTTTGAAATGAAATTTTGTGAAAAAAATACATTGTTTGTTTAGCAACATATATATAATGATTTATAGCACACGGAATCAGAATTGTGTGTGTGCTCATGTTTGTTTAAAAAAAATGCATTTTTTTCCAGTAGCGTATGTGTTCGTTTTGTTCTTGATTGCATCTCATTCTTTATTTTTCTTAGTTTTTCATTGAAATGTCAGTAATTTTGGCCATAATTTTTATGTTTCCTTTGTGTTTTCACTCATTTTTCCTTTTCACTAGTTTTCTTTAATCACTTTTGAGAAAAATAAAGTTTTTGTGTCTACTACACTTTTCTTGTGTTATAAAAATGTATTCGCCTTATTTCTTTGCTATTTTTTTTCTTATCAGTTTATCATACTAGTTCATTCTCTCACTAAAAATTAAGACTCATTTACTCTATTTACAGATATAAATACATATATTCTAAAAAAGTGTTTTGAATTAACAGCCAATTAGTTTCTTATTTCTCACTTGATTTTTTCTTAAATTTTCTTTTAGTTTTTTCATATTTTTTTTTGTTTTGTTTACATTGTGTATTCAACTCCACCCGGATGATTAAAATCTAAGACTTTAACTTTTCCGTTATAATTTTATGTATGTTTTTGTATTTCTTTCTTTACTTCGACTGCAAATGCAATTTTAATTTAGAGAAAATGTTCCTTTGCTGCATGCGTCACATGAAAAACATTTAAATTTGTGCGGGAACATGAAAAAAAAATTTTTCGGTGGAAAACCAAAAAAAAGGGGTGATTAAGCCAATGCATATTTCAAAATTTAAATTCCTTATTATTTTATAAAACCGTGAACAATCCATTTCTAAACCGTTGAGTGAATCGACGGTAATAAGTCCAAAGTTTGAACCAAAACTGAAATCAACCTAAAAAAAATAAAAAATAATCCAACATTAAGAAATGAAAAATACAGGTCAATTTCTGTTTCAAATTTTTAAAAATACAAATTTTTATTCTCATAATTTCTAAAATATAAACTATAGTTCTTTTATAATTCTGTTACAAAATAAACTTTAAGCGAAAAATGAAGAAATGGAGGCATTTTTTTACTATTTTAAATGTTTGTCATTGTTTTCGTTTGTTTTCATCAATTTAATAATGAATCGAAAACCATGACAAAAATAAATTGTGAAGTGTCAAAAAAAAACTTAAACAAAATGCTAAATAAAATTTAAAGTATATATAAATCGTACTAAATTTCAGCTTTATTTTGTCGCATGTGTGCATGTGTGCCGAATTCGCTACACAGAAAACTAATACACATGGATTTTCCACACACGTTTCCGCATGCAAATATAAACCAAAAACGAGAGATAAACAAACCACTAGAATTTAACTCATGAACTACACAAAATTATATGTGTGTTATAAATGAAGTCATCGTAAAGCAAAATATTTATATATGTATAAAATGTATCTAACATTTACTAATTATTTATTAGCTATCTAGTAAAAGAAGAAAACTGAAATTGAAACTTGAATTTTATGCATTGGTGTAACTAATAAATAATAATTAATAAAAATTCTTATTAGTTAGTAGATTTTTTCCATTAGTACTTTATTATTTAGTAATTCTTAGTAGCCACTAAGAAGTAATAATTATTATTTTACTAGCTACTAA
>NW_022203808.1:0-11327 GCF_009176525.2 Contarinia nasturtii | reverse complement strand
TTTTCGATTTTATAGTGATTTTCTACATTTCTATAACTTTTCATTAGCATTTATCCGATTAGCTAAGAAGTGTTTTGAACTTTTTTTTGAAAATATACCATCTGCTGTTAAATATGAATCCTAACGGACAAAATGAAAGTAACTTCACCAACATAGCGTGGCAACCACCACTTGGATTTACATACAATCGCGAATTAGAAAATATGAATGAAATCGATGAGAATTTGAGTAATTTTCATTCCAATGTTTCGGAACTACGTCGAAGCTCTCGAGAGAGCCTTGATAATTACAAACAAAAACTTACTTATTGTACCGATCAAATTGTTGCACTTCTGGAAATCGAGTGGTCAAAAAATGACAAACTTGATAAAAATCCCACTATTCTTGGTTATTTTTCGACCTGGTTCAGCATGTTGATTGAAATAATTTCTAATTTTTATTTAATGTTTCAAAGGAGTAACAATTACTTGGAAGATGAATTTGAAAAAATGGTTACAAAAAATTTCGTTATATTAAAACCATTAGGAGTTCTTTTAAAAAATGAGGCTAAGTGAGTTTTATTCTTCAAATTACATATAATTCATAATTTTCATACACGAAAAAAAATCAAATTAATTTATATTCCTTTTGTAGTTTCACGTTAGTTTTGAAAGCATTGCAACCCATACCCGTTATAGTAAAAAATGTTGAAATAATTTCAGGTAGGATAGTTTCAATTTATCAAAGTATTTTTACTAGGGCCGCCCGTGGTCGAAATTCGATCAATTGATTTAAAATTGTTTATTTCTATATATGCTTTTAATGAATTTGCCAAAGTGTGTGGATTAATCGGGCAACACTAACTATAATAAATTTATTCCAAATTACTGAAATTCGTCAAATATACAACACAGCTGATATTGTACATAAAGCTACAATTTCACCAAAAAAAATTCGAGTTGAATTATTTCACTCATTTTTGCAAAAAAAGTCTATGTTAAATGCATGGGAAATTCGTAGAATGACTTCATATGAACAATGCTATCGATATCAAATGTTTACATTTCCGGAAAGTGGTGAAAATTGGAGCGAATTTGAACTGAAAAAAATTTGGTTGAAGGGCACTATAAGACTAATCAAATGTGACTCTAAATTTACAAATGAATTCATTTTCGTACTGAATTGAGATTAATGGTAAAAAGGGGATCTATTTCAAGAATTTCAAGCATAAAAAACATATGTGAGTTAAGCTGAATCACAAAAATTGACGTGAAATACAAAAATTGGTGATTTCGCAAATTGGGTGACGTAATTAAACGTGATTGAATTACAACTTATCAAAACAGTTACAAATGATCTTTATTCATGTCATCCGATGGTTTGTAGTCGGAATGTAATAGAAAAATGACGAAAAACATGTAGAAGAATCCAATTATCTAATTTTCCGAAAAATTAAATTTTTCCACTTTTGAAAAGTCATTAAAAATTTATAAAAAAATAGATCGATGAAAAATCTTTATACCCCCGCTGTACTCACTGGACATCCCTCTTTCCGAATGCCACTCATTTCAATCAACATTGTGCACGGTTTTTAGTCAGCACTGCTAGAGTTTTGAAAGAGTCGAAAAATGGGTCGATTAATGAATGCGCGGAAAAAACCAAAAGTCCTTTTACAATCGAACCCATAATTTGCCTAAAATATGGACCAATCTAGTAACTAACGATGGCCAGTACTTTAGCTAAAAATACAATTTAGCTTTCTATTGCAAAAAGATCGGAAGATTCTCTGGGAATTGTTTTTTTTTAATTTGACATCACTTTCGTCAAATCAATCGATCGACTTTTGAAACAAAACAAAAATACCGATTTATTTCTTTGTGTGAATGTAAATTGAATTGAATTGACTCTAGGTTAGCTTTAGCATCTGATTGAATGTTTATAGCACAAAATCACTAACACACCAAATAAACAACATTTGAAATTTTCTACAAGAATATCACGGGGGAATTTATATGTGACTAGGGGCTCGGAACTTGAAAAAAAAAACATCAAATAAATACAGTTTTGTATGATTCGATATTATCGTAGTTTTTTGTAATTATACAGCCCGTATACAGCAGCGATTTGAAACACACAAAATAAAATTAATAATCATGTTATTATTGCATGAAAATTTATATTTCTTCAACAAAAAAAAATAATTTGGATGAAGAACTTCAAAAGTGTGTAATTAATATTCTTATAGTAAGCCTTTGTGATTTTATAAATGACGTTTCACTAAATGACATGCACCATTTGCCGCCATTTTGGGTATTTACGATAATCAGGAATAATGATTTTATTCATGAATATTCACAGAAAGTGAAGCTAGTGTTCACTACTCAAAATGGACCAATATTCGTGAATATGCATGGTTTTTCACGAATAAAAAATACTTCCGAGCCCCTAGATATGTGATATGTATTTTTGCGTCACTCTATATATACTGTAAAGAAATGAAAATCGATACCGCTGACTTTTGAAAAAGGGTTTTTGCATATTTTAGTAGTGCTCGGACACGAAATTAAGAATCCGCAAAAATTAAAAAAAAAATTCAAAATTTGACCGCTTGGCTATAGCGCCGCCTAAAAAAGGTAAATTTTTGGTTTTGTCCAGAAACAATTTTCCAAAAAATGGCATATTCGGAAACTGGAGTTCGGGTAGATAGTGTTGATTTTTTTATGGAATCGATCGAAAAGTGTCCGAAATATGATCATGTCAAAAAATCTTAGGAAAAACACGAAATTAGTGAAATGGTTTGTTAGCCTGTCTGTTTTTTTGTCCGAGACATTTCTGAAATCGTCGGAAACTAGTTCGATTCAAAAGTAGGAGGAAAACTGAGCATATATGTCTCTCGAAATTTTTAAATTTTGTTGCGTAAGTGCCTAAGGTATGGATTCGAAAAATGTTCGGACGCACTTTTTCAAATTTTCATCAAATAGTCTACTTTCTGAGCATATGAAAGGTGTGACAATGAGTTATACGGAAAGCTACGAACTTCAGCTATCAAGATCTGAAGTCAGAATGGAAAAAATGTCGAAATTGACCGCTAGATGGCGCTTCATGTGAGTGTTTTTTTCCAAAAATGACCATGACTTTTTATACACCGACCAAAATTTAAAAAAATTACAGCATTAGTTTTACGGTGGAAAACTGAGCGTTTGTTGGGGAACAAATTTGTGATGTTTTGGTGTATGTGACATGTCTGGGAAAATTCGTAACGAACCAATTTTTTTGTCCAAGAGCATTTCTCTATTGGGGTATACCGGGTGTTTTCCAACAAAAATACGTCATTTTTGGCTCTTTAAAAAAATATTGAGCTCCCCTAGAGCATAAAGCTAAAAAATAAATAAAAAAATCAGTGGAGATGGTTTAATCCATTTATGACCATGCCACTAAAAAATGGGGAAAAATCGATGGAAATTGTAATTTTGTTAAAAAAAAAGATTTTTTTCAAGATTTTTTTAATAACCAACTACAACATGCTTGGATTTTATAATTTTTGTTCACTATAACAACTGATATCACATAATTCGGACCCAAGGAATCCAATGGGGGCAATCTTTTTGAGAAATTGTTTTGATTTTTTGAGATAATCGGCCTGGAAACTACACCTTGAAATGATATTTTGAGGGCTTTATTCAATTGAAGAAAATGAATTAAAACAATGGTGCAATTAGTTTTGAATAGATTTGGTGACCATACACACTACAAATTCACCGTAGAAATGTCTCCTTTTGTTTCAAAACTTTACAAAAACAATTGAAAATGCAAAAAAGAAAATTCGAGAGCAAACAGAAAACTCTAATCCAATGTAAAAACAAATGATAAGTAGCATGGCAGAAAGCAAAAAAAAAAATTGGCGTGCATTGCAAGAAATCGATAATGTATAAATATTATACATTAAAGGAAAAGTACTAAATACATCTAATACCAGTAATACGATCTAGTACAATAAAAATACCGAAAAATACCATCTAATACACTTTAGTACTACATATTTTTAGAGCATTCACAAGCGATCTGATATTCATCTGTGTGAAAGAAAAATAATTTGAAAACAATATTTTTTGTATCACTCTTGCTTACAATTTTAATATTACAAAATATTAATCAATGTTATAAAAATATGCCAACGCACAAGATTTTATATATATTTCTTCAGCACACAAAATTTGTTAGTTTTGACATGTAAAAATCTAACCTAACTTCGGTCCAATATATGTTTTCATCTTCTGATTTGTGTGGAGATTTTATTTAAATATGAAATTGTGTCAGCTTCTTAGGACACTTTTCAAAAATGTAAAAAATATTTAACAAAATCAACAAAAATGTGTGCATTGAATTTTAATTATTTCGGTTTGCATGTGCCTCGTTTCTCTCAGTCAGTGCTTTAAAAATTCCTCATTACTAAATCGTATTACTTGGTATTTTTCGATATTTTTATTGTGATAACATATGAATAGAAAGTTTTGGCACAAAATTCAGGCGTTTTTTGCGCTACACAAACCAAATCAAAAATGTCAACCAATGCACATAGGAGACTTAACGGGACTCCTACTCTACTGCCAAACCCAATTTGCAGAAAAATTTCCAATCGCGATGGCGTACAAATTGAATTTACGAAAAAGTATCTCAAATGGTTTTGGCGAGCTAAGTTTAAAACAAATTCTGCATGTGTCTAAAGATGAACCAATCTTCGAACCATGTATCGTGTTTCATGGACTTAGTATGAAAATGAGGATTCTAGAAAAACCAAAAATTACGGTCGTATTCCCAATTTAAATGCTCAAACCCTTCAAAATTGTCATCAAGTACCGAAAATCGGGTTGGTAAAGCAAAAATTAACTTTTGGTGATTTTTATGGTTACAGCACATCCAAATTTGAAACAAAACAATAGATTTGGACACGATCATTAGGAATCAGCAAAATAAGTGACGAAAAAATTGCAAAGGGTGTCAAAAATTGAGTATTTGCTTCACCTCATAGCATGTTGCACTGAAAAATTCATCATTTTGCATAGAGAAACATTCATCGCTATATCGAACCATGAATCAAATGCAAGTGGTTTCTTTTGCATTGATAATGTTAGGGCACTACTATATGAGGCTAGATACGTCGACAAACCGAACTTTGATAAAGGGGTGTTTGTATGGCAGGATCTTCTTTGGAAGGTGTTTTAGATCCATTATTTCAAAATTTAGTGCTGAAACGTAAGGTTAAACCTCCATTACTTGCTCCATATCAACCAATTTATAATTTAGCCAATAAAAATCCAATTTCAGCATAGTTTCCATACAAAAATGACAAAAATCGCCCTTTTCTCGTAGTTTTACTTATAGAACTTTTGTGTATGGAGTTCAAACATAGCAAAATTATATATTTTCTGCCAGCTCTATTAGAGCTATTTGCCTATATAATTTTTAGCCAATAAAGTTTGAGCATAGTTCCCAAGCGACATGCACCTTCAACCAATTACTGTTTTAATCGATAGAATTCGTTGAGAACTATCTGATTAAAGACAAAATTGTGCTTTGCAAGCAGAAAAAACCACAATAATGGCTTACTTCTTAAAAAAATAGCATTTCCATGAAAAAAGGACTACCTTTTTAACTTCACAAAAAGACACCAAATTAATTATTTATCGTCTGTTTTTGGATGAATGTTATAGGGGAATGTCCAAAATACTTGAAATGTGCAACAATTAGTGGGATGGTTTGGGAGAAAGTTGGTAGAAATCGACAAATCGGTCTGCCAAAGCATGATTTTGAAGGTTTGACGCATACTGAGAAAAATCGAAGACATTGGTCCGTTCAGTGTATTGTAAATATGTTTTCGGGTTGCCTATGAATAAAGCTAACTACCACTGAGAGAAATTTTCAAAATGCTTCTTTGGTGTTCAAATTGCGTACGCTTGAATTTAGTGCCAAAACTTTCTGTTCATATGTTGGATCATATTACTGGTATTAGACGTTTTTAGTACTTTCCCCCTTTTGAAAAAATGAATACAATAAAAGAAAATGAAACATTTTGGCGAGCATAGCGAGCCAAAAAAAATTGTAGAATACAAACAGAAAAATAAAATTTAATGTTAAAACAAATGATATAAGTACAAAACACTTCTTTCGATTTCCCAATGTGACGCAATACTGCACATCTGAAATCTGAAAATGATCTGATATAAATTTTCAGTGACGCTTGCAATCAAAATCATGAAAAATTTTAATTTTGCTTCGCCTCTTGAGCATTTTCGCCATGAAATTTTCATTTTTTCAGAAATGAGAGATAGATCTGGTCAAATTTTCAATGACATTGATTGATCGGTGTAAAACTTAGACTCTAAAGAGGCACTTATGAGAAAAATTCCTTAAAATGATATTCTTTCAATTTGAACGCTGAAAGAATGTGTAGTGGGGTTTTTTTGGTACGAGAAACCCGAATCTGATGTTAGTTTTAAGATGCAATCAATTTTTCACAGACTTTTCATACAAAAATCCACAAAAATTTTCATTTTTGTATGAAAGACATGCCTTTGTTGTACCGTAATGATGTGAAACTTTGAACAGGCAATTTGTTGATTGAAATTTCTTTAAACTTCGTGTGATTATTTATTTTAATAAGAAAATAATATTCACAAGTTTTCACGGTAATTTAAGTTACTGCAACCATTCATAGACCATAATTTCAGTTTATTCCCAAAATTTCGGTTCCACGCGGAAAAGTCAGCATGCTTACGTATTTAATATCATTTAAGCAGATGCGACATATATGAGATTTGAGAGATTTTTGTGCGACCATCTACAATTCGGTCAAATTGGGTCGAAAAATTAAATTTGGTTCTGTAGCATTGAAACGAAAAAGAGAAAAACAAAACAAGAACAATAGCACGGCCACCCAGAGCTGTACATTCTTTCATTCATAATAGTGGAATGAACAGTGGAACATTATTTTCTTTCGTAGTATTTTCAACAAGTTTTGAAATCAATTGTTTCGGTATTATTGTTAAGAGATATTTTTACTAAATAATGGTTCAATTTGATTTCAGTTGAAAATAAAAAATCTGCCCCTATCAAAATTAAAAAACAACAAACACACCAGGGAGACCTCCTAACTTTGACTTGCCATTGGCCAAAAGGTCCTATGGACAAAGTGTTAAATAAAAAGTTTACTCTTAGAGTTAAATTACAATTCGAAGGGCAAGTGTATTCCGAAATGACTTTGCCAAACGTGGAGTTCTACGTGGAGTCCATTCAAATGTGTGGTTATTCTCATGTAAAGCAAGAATATAAAGCCTGGGGCAATGTCATATGGAACGATGCTCTTCAACGTTCTATAGAACCACCCGTTCCACAGAATGTTCCACAGAATGGTCAACAGAATTTTGAATCGAATGTTCGTTGGGAGTATTTAAAGGAATCTATAAACTCCTTATGTTTTTTAATCACTGACAAAAGGTTGAGCGACGAAGACCTGAATTATATATGTAAGTTACTTACATTTTGTAAAAAAAATAATGATTTTTTTGTTCGATATTAATTAATTCAATCGATCTGATTCTTATGAAGACGACAATTCGTTCGCAACAAATTTATTGAATCCAGGTGAGTATACTTACATTTAGAGAAAAATAATGGCTTTCGATATTAAATATTTCGATTGTTGTGAAGAAAGCAGAACGCTCAACACACGAAATTCGGGGGAAATAGACAAAAAGTCATTTGAAACTAAATTCGAGTGGATCTTTGAGGCTTTGAAAACATTAAGAGATTATCTCCGTGAACCATGGAAAGCAGGTCACATAAGTTTCATCACATTTCCTAGAGCTATACAATTACTTACGAGTTATCTTGAACATATACAACGTTTGCGTTATTATGTAATCAATGCTGAAGAATGGGTAAATATATTTCTATTAATGATCCCCAATATTCCCAACTTGTTAGGTAAGTCAATTGACGATGCGATTGTATTGTTTAGTATTTTATTGAAATAAAATAAACATTTTTCTTTTTTGTCAGGATCCATACAGGTTATACAGTTGCAAATATGGCGCGATGGGGAACGATTCGTTCACCATTTGATTCCCCAAGAAAACTTCAAACATCCAAAGAGACCAAAATTACCTTTTTCTATTAGTGACCTTATTTGTCGTCAATGTGATGTGAACTTTGGACAAACATTTGGCTATCTTTATATGTCTAATGAACACGTTATTGATATGAAAGTTGCATTCCCATTTACAATTCAAAGCGTAAGACTTTATAGAGACCTTAAAGTGGCACCGAAAATACTATCGAGTTTGGTCAGGTAAATTTGCTTTTGTTAAAGAAAGAATTTACAAATAATTGTTATTCAATTCTAATCATAGCACGAATAAAAATGCAATATATTAAATTTAGTTCTCCTTTTATCACTTTGAATAGGTCAATTCTCATCGATCCTAACGAGATGATAATTGGAGATTGTGCTCCTTATAACAATGATGAGGAGAATAACGATAACTGGTGGTCTTGGCTTAATAATATACTAACACAAAGGTTTTACCTGGGGATTTTTCTAGTGCTATTGTTTATGATAGTTTGTGCATATTGTAATATAGTCGTCTATACAAGCATATTTACACTACAACTGTACAAAAATGGAAACTAAACTATATAGTCGGCTTATTAAAGTATACTCAAAAAGCAATAAATAATAATAATTTATATGGTTAAATAACATATTCACATTCGATCTTACCTTTATTGTTTTTCCTTTTATTTCAACAAATGTTCGCAACAAATTGTTCCCTGAAAATGTTGCGAATGATTTCTGGTGTGTCTCTTAGAGATCAAAAGGAGAATAGAATCATTAATGTGAATGCGCGTGAAAATTTAAATGTGGATTCGGTTGATGAAGCGTGAAAGTCGAGATTGAGACGGTTTGATTAGGCTTGTCCAAGTTAATTTTGAGTATAGAAACGAATGGTTCTAGAGATTGAGGTCATACACAAGTAAATAAAAGAACTAAAAAGTTGGTTCGCTTCGCTGAAATGTATTTTTATTTATTTCTAATCAATTCGACTGACATTTCACATTTGAAAATTTATAATTTTTTGATACATTAACAATGAGTTAACCTTATTGATTTTTCACCCAGTTGTTGTTGATTCTCCGACTGTTTGGAGTAGAACGTTCTTCTATGAATAGAAAAAAAAGTTGATTTTGAGTACTAAATCATGACACGATCAAATCCTATGAAATTATTTATTTTCACAGACAATTTGAGTCACACATAAAGGAAAAAATTGACACTGATCATCAGAATTTGATTAAAGTTTGTGCAAAAATGTTCAAGTCGATTCTTTCATATGAAAAGTATTGGCAATATATTTTTATATTGATGAAGTCCGTCGAAAATAATACATTAGAAAGGTCTATATATCACTTTCACATAAAAAATTAATTACCTTATGCTACATAACGGTACATTCCCTTGGACGCTGGTATTGATTGATCGTTGAATATAACCAAAAATGAATATGTGAAATCCGAGTAAACAATTTCACCTTTTTATTGTTTATTCCTCTATTAAGCAAATAAAAATCAAACTATTAATACAATTTCGATGAACTTTTTTTGATAACTTACGTTCCTGACCCCCTCAATATCCCAACCAATCGACCATTTCCATCCACAATCGGACCGCCAGACATTCCCTGTATTTTATTCGAAACGATAATAACTAGTCTTGGTAAGTTTTCATCTTTAAAAAATCAAGTGCACTTACATTGGCATAAAAATCTGAGGTACACAAATGCAAATTTCCCTCATCATCATTTCTAAGAGTGAATAAACAGTGAGTTTTCAAATCATTTCTCATCTATATTAGAAAAAATATTTTCAAAGTCCAAAATTGAAAATGATATTTTGTTTAATTTGAAAACAAACAGGATGAGAATTCTCTTGATATCCATAGGCGTTAAGTGGTGTATGCGGGGGTATATAAGTATCCAGGATGTTGTACGATTCTGTATACAAACTGTTTTGCACTTTAATTAATCCAATGTCCTCGTGACATTGATGATTCGAAAAATTATCTAAATACGGTATATAGTCCTCAATGTTGTGATAAATTCCAGAACCAACTAATAATATTTTGAAATCTTTAATTGATCTTCCTCGAACTCTAAAATATGAATAGTTGAAATGATTAAACGCTAAAAAGAACAAAAAAAAAACTTTTTCTTATTACTCTCTGATACAATGATCTGCCGTTAGAACAAACTCTCCACGGATGATTGCGCAACTACATATGTGCTGCTTGTTATACTGTACCGAACATTCATACGGTTCGTCTTTGGTTTTAATATAAATATAAATATTGAATATTATAATTTTTTTATATAAATTTATAGAAGAATTTCATTCACAAGAAATTATAATATTTATTTTATTTTATGCTTACTTATGCGTGATCCACACGAGCAACTAACAAATAACAAATACAGAACACAAAAGAAAACCAACAATTTCATATGTAATTTCATGTTAGTTAATTTTTTTCACCTAACACTTTCTCAGATACAATAACAGAAATAACTGTGCTTGATAACGTTTGTAATAAGTTATAAACTGACACGGATGATTTTGAATTAATTTTATTCCAATTTGATTTTACTCTTACACATGGCCTGGAAATGCCTATGTAATTTACATATAAACGAGTGAGACTCAAACATGTTCTTCTTTTTCCATCAAATTTACCAGTGGCGCCACCAATTTTACATATAAGCGCATACAAAATTTTCAATATGGCTGCGCCCATGAGAGAGAAAATTTCGTCTCATTCATTTCCGCCCCATGCTCTTACAACGATGTGTTCGGCTCGAGTGTTCACAACAGAATAGGAAGAGACATATGTTCCAATATGACAGCTGAGCTACAAGTGTAACTTTCACACAACTCAGCTACATTTACCATTTCGCCACATTCATGCATCGGGCAACATTTGACAATTCCATTTCATGCTCACACTCATACATACATAATTCACATCATGCTCACACTCATACATACTCACGCATACTTCAATAACATTACAACTCGGCCGTTCTGACAAAACAATCGACCACGATTGTTATAGATGTCCTATTAACACAGAAATATTAACATATCTTATTACTAAATACGAAAAATCCTTTATTAACTATTAACAACCAATCATACTACGCATATTAACATGAGTAGTAGTATTAGGATCGATGTTAATAGCGAGTAGTAGTATGTTTATTATCTATTAAGATGCCGAAGTTAATACGCGCCATTTG